>NC_042995.1:14017199-14084699 GCF_901001165.1 Salmo trutta
GATTGGAATGTTCACTTAGTCTCCAGCAGCATATTGCTGTTCACCCCCTAGGAGAGGACAAGCCGCTTATAAAAGGTAACATCTAGGAATTAACCAGGGTGCTGAGGTCAGCTGAAAGTGTGATTATTTCATTTCACATGTTCATTACTTGTAAGAGATGGTCATTATTTGGGATTATTTAGTATAATAAAAATATATATATTATGACCTAGCAAACCACTGTAAATGTATAGTATTCTTTGTATTTGACTTGGTTTAGTGGACAAATGTTCATCTGGGTTTTATTTGCAAGTTTAGTAAACTTATTCTCCAACCCCCCCAATCATAGCCAATCATGCTCACACCTCTTTAAGGCTTCTGTCTGGAGACTTTCCACGAAATAAACTTGCAGACAGAATGCAGACAGGAGGTACACAGCACCGCGGTCCTCTTCCACATTTATCGAGGTAATTACTTTGCATCCCCTTGCTCCACGTTTGATTGGAGAGAGATAATATGAGAGAGAGAAAGAGCAAGGGAGAGAGAAAGAAATTGATATGGATAGAGAGTGAGGGAGAGGAGAGAAAGAGAGAGAGAGAGAGAGAGAGAGAGGGATGTTGAGAAAGAGAGAGAGAAACATATATAGAGAGAGAAACAGAGAGACACATATAGAGAAAGAGCAACAGAGTGAGAGAGAAACAGAAAGAGAGAGAGGGGGATGTTGAGAGAGAGAGAGAAACATATAGAGAGAGAAGCACAGAAAGAGAGGGAAAGGGGGAGAGAAGTTGAAATGAGAAAGAGAGAGAGAGAGAAATAGACAGAAAGAGAGAGAGGGATGTTGAGAGAGATAAAGAGAGAGAGAGCAGTGTCTGGGAGAGAAATCAGTAGCAGATTTTAAATGCAGCACAATTAGTTTCACCAGTCACTAGGAGAAGAGAGGGAGAAGAGAGCAATGAAAAAGGGCTCACTTACTCGCTGTAGGACACACACAATAGTAATTGGACTTCTCCACTATCTCCTCTTATCGTGCTTCCAACAGCTAGGCCATATTTTGTGCAGTGGTAAAGGCTACTGTTTATTCATTCAGTGGTAAGTTAATCAGTGGTAAATGTTAATTGTTGAACATTTTCTAGAGACCGAATTGATTTCCAGTGACGCGTTAGCTCAGGAGACAAGTGTCCGTAGATTAACTTTGCAAATAGTTCATGGTCTTACATTGGTCTTTGTTCTCCAAAAGCTTTAGACTGTGAGTGCATACTGACAGAATGTCAGCCCTCCCCAATACTATATCAGCCTAACAAGCCATTATATTCTGTTATGTCTAGGTAGAATTTAGATTGATGGATGTTCAAGTGTCCCTTATAGGATTTGAGTGGTGCACTGGTTTAAGATGGAAGGGTATTCCTTCTCTCGTTAGGCTGTGGGATTTGGGATGTTTGTCTGGGTGCTATATGTCTGGTATTGCTATAGCAACCAGTTTTCATTCATGTATGGGTAAACTGTAGCTGCTGCACACAAACACACACACACACACACACACACACAGGACTGTCAGAATAGTCGTAGGGGGACTGATGTTGTAACGCCTTTCTGTCACCTTCCATCTTAAAGCGGACATTTCTCTTGTTATTTTCACCCATGGCACCATTATAAGCTCTCTGAATAAGGGAGATACAGCTCTCTGAATAAGGGAGATACAGCTCTCTGAATAAGGGAGATACAGCTCTCTGATTAAGGGAGATACAGCTCTCTGATTAAGGGAGATACAGCTCTCTGATTAAGGGAGATACAGCTCTCTGAATAAGGGAGATACAGCTCTCTGATTAAGGGAGATACAGCTCTCTGATTAAGGGAGATACAGCTCTCTGATTAAGGGAGATACAGCTCTCTGAATAAGGGAGATACAGCTCTCTGATTAAGGGAGATACAGCTCTCTGATTAAGGGAGATACAGCTCTCTGATTAAGGGAGATACAGCTCTCTGATTAAGGGAGATACAGCTCTCTGAATAAGGGAGATACAGCTCTCTGATTAAGGGAGATACAGCTCTCTGAATAAGGGAGCTACAGCTCTCTGAATAAGGGAGATACAGCTCTCTGATTAAGGGAGATACAGCTCGCTGAATAAGGGAGATACAGCTCTCTGAATAAGGGAGATACAGCTCTCTGATTAAGGGAGATACAGCTCGCTGAATAAGGGAGATACAGCTCTCTGATTAAGGGAGATACAGCTCTCTGAATAAGGGAGATACAGCTCTCTGAATAAGGGAGATACAGCTCTCTGATTAAGGGAGATACAGCTCTCTGAATAAGGGAGATACAGCTCTCTGAATAAGGGAGATACAGCTCTCTGATTAAGGGAGATACAGCTTTCTGATTAAGGGAGATACAGCTCTCTGAATAAGGGAGATACAGCTCTCTGATTAAGGGAGATACAGCACTCTGTCTGTTATTGCTCATGACTCATGTCTATTTGAAATATAATGGCAGAACATATGAATGGCATGGAGTCATCGTTTCGTGATTTGTTCGATGGCGCCTAGTCTAATTTTAGATGTTTCTCTTAGTCTTTGTCTGTCCACCTCTCTCTCTCTCTCTCTCTCTCTCTCTCTCTCTCTCCACATTCTGGCAATCCAGCAACATTTTCAACTCAAACTGAAAGAAAGAGCACATTTGTATAGGTGGGTGGGTGGATGGATAGGAAGAGGAACCATTGTTCCATAAAGTCAACTCCCTCACATCTCCTTCAGTCCCCTCCAGCCCCTCCCTGCCCTACCCAGCCCTGCTCCCCTGTACTCCCTGTGCCCAGAGGTGAAAACAGGTCTGTGTGTCTGCCTGCCTCCACGTGTGTGTGAGTATGTGCATGGGGGCGTGCATGTCTGTGTGCATGTCTGCGGCAGTAGGCTTCTTCAGCGCCAGGTGACATTGGGGGCCGTTCCTTTAGGAATCCCATTTAACTGACCCTCTCTGTGAGGTCATTCTAGAATCTAGAGAGGGCTTCCTTTCTCAACCTCCCTGCCTGGAGGCTGAATGGAGGCTAGCTAGCTAGCTAGCCCAGCGCTAATTCAACCAGTCTCACTGCAGTGAGTGAGTCAGGGCTCCTCTCTGCTGTATGACACACACACCACTAACCCAATGAATCCAAACATGAATGTAGGAGGAGGTGTAGAGATGAGAGGAAAGGGGAAGTAGAGAGAGAGGAAGAGAGGAAATGCAGGAGGGTATTTTAGGGCAGTGAGTTAAGTTGAGTTGACAGTTGGCCCGTATTCATAATCGTGACTTGAGTGTCTGTGGACAGGGTCGGGACAGGGGTTGGCAACGGTGCCTCACACTAAGCTTTGTCACTCATCTCCATGCTATTTGTGGCAACCTGAGCCTGTAAAGTGACGCAGTGGTGTTGTGTCTGTCTGTTATACAGGGGGCAGTGCAGGTTTTGGGATTATAAAAGGGAGATTTCGTATTGCAGATCTGTCTCCTTGCCCTATTTGCTATTTTGTTGAAATTGTCTGAGTACACCCCCCCTCCTCTCTCTCTCTCCCCATCTCTCTCTCCTCTTCTTTCATTCTATCCTCTTTCTCTTTATGTGATCTCCAAGGACTTCCTCCTCTACCTCAGTCAGGCTTCGGCACTTCAGCCAGCACAAGCTAACGAGTCTTTGTGTGGAAAGGGAGAGAGTGCGAGCGAGAGCAAGAGAAACGGACGGTGAGAGAAATAGAGATACAAATAGAAAGAAAGAGAGAGAGAGAGAGAGCTAGAGGGGAGAGAGAAGCTGGCTGAGAAAGCTGACAGCAAGCAACACCAGAGGGAGAGAGGCAGAGAGGGGGTAGAGAGAGATAATACATGCAGAGCAGAATTAGGCCGATACCCGCTAATTATCAAAATCCAGAAAAGAGCCGTTAAATTCTACAACCACCTAAAAGGAAGTGATTCCCAAACCTTCCATAACAAAGCCATCACCTACAGGGAGATGAACCTGGAGAAGAGTCCCCTAAGCACGCTGGTCCTGGGGCTCTGTTCACAAACACAAACACACCCCACAGAGCCCCAGGACAGCAACATAATTAGACCCAACCAAATCATGAGAAAACAAAAAGATAATTACTTGACACATTGTAAAGAATTAACAAAAAAACTGAGCAAACTAGAATGCTATTTGGCCCTAAACAGAGAGTACACAGTGGCAGAATACCTGACCACTGTGACTAACCCAAACTTAAGGAAAGCTTTGACTATGTACAGACTCAGTGAGCATAGCCTTGCTATTGAGAAAGGCCGCCGTCGGCAGACCTGACTCTCAAGAGAAGACATGCTATGTGCACACTGCCCACAAAATGAGGTGGAAACTGAGCTGCACTTCCTAACCTCCTGCCCAATGTATGACCATATTAGAGACACATATTTCCCTCAGATTCCACAGATCCACAAAGAATTTGAAAACAAACCCGATTTTGATAAACTCCCATATCTACTGGGTGAAATACCAGTGTGCCATCACAGCGGCAAGATGTGTGACCTGTTGCCACAAGAAAAGGTCAACCAGTGAAGAACAAACACCATTGTAAATACAACCCATATTTATGCTTATTTATTTTACCTTTTTTGTACTTTAACCATTTGTACATCGTTACAACACTGTATATAGACATAATATGACATTTGTAATGTCTTTATTCTTTTGGAACTTCTGTGAGTGTAATGTTTACTGTTCATTTTTATTGTTTATTTCACTTTTGTCTATTATCTACCTCACTTGCTTTGGCAATGTTAACATATGTTTCCCATGCCAATAAAGCCCCTTGAATTGAATTGAGAGAGAGAAAGATTGTGAACCCTAGACAGACTCCTGGGTGCTAAACAATAGAGTAACAGGGTAGCAGCAAGGTCTGTTCTTCTGGGAACCCTGTCAATGTGGACGTTTATGTAGTGAATACTGTGAGGATGCACTAGAGGTTTCCTGGAGTTTGCAAGGCGATACGACACAGGTCAGTCAGTGGTAACATACATTATTGAAGTGTAGTGGTAATATTTCCTTACCTTTGGTACTTTTACATTTTTTTGGGGGGGGGGGAACTCACGAATGGGATCCATTCAGCACAGGACACTATCTGTAGCATCTGGTTTGGAGGGAGCTTATGCAGCGTTGTGTTCCCAGTATATATCCTGCTGCACAGCTTACTTTTCTTCCTGGAGAGAGAGAGGGATGGAAAGAGAGGTGGTTAGCGAGAGAGAGAGAGGGAAAGAGAGGTGGTTAGCGAGAGAGATTTAAAGAGAGAGAGAGAGGGAAAGAGAGGTGGTTAGCGAGAGAGATTTAAAGAGAGAGAGAGGGAAAGAGAGGTGGTTAGCGAGAGAGATTTAAAGAGAGAGAGAGAGGGAAAGAGAGGTGGTTAGCGAGAGAGAGAGAGGGAAAGAGAGGTGGTTAGCGAGAGAGATTTAAAGAGAGAGAGAGAGGGAAAGAGAGGTGGTTAGCGAGAGAGATTTAAAGAGAGAGAGAGAGGGAAAGAGAGGTGGTTAGCGAGAGAGAGAGAGGGAAAGAGAGGTGGTTAGCGAGAGAGAGAGAGGGAAAGAGAGGTGGTTAGCGAGAGAGATTTAAAGAGAGAGAGAGAGAGGGAAAGAGAGGTGGTTAGCGAGAGAGAGAGAGAGGGAAAGAGAGGTGGTTAGCGAGAGAGATTTAAAGAGAGAGAGAGAGAGGGAAAGAGAGGTGGTTAGCGAGAGAGATTTAAAGAGAGAGAGAGAGAAAGAGGGAAAGAGAGGTGGTTAGCGAGAGAGATTTAAAGAGAGAGAGAGAGAGAGAGGGAAAGAGAGGTGGTTAGCGAGAGAGATTTAAAGAGAGAGAGAGAGGGAAAGAGAGGTGGTTAGCGAGTGAGAAAGAGGGAAAGAGAGGTGGTTAGCGAGAGAGATTTAAAGAGAGAGAGAGAGGGAAAGAGAGGTGGTTAGCGAGAGAGATTTAAAGAGAGAGAGAGAGGGAAAGAGAGGTGGTTAGCGAGAGAGATTTAAAGAGAGAGAGAGAGGGAAAGAGAGGTGGTTAGCGAGAGAGATTTAAAGAGAGAGAGAGAGAGGGAAAGAGAGGTGGTTAGCGAGAGAGATTTAAAGAGAGAGAAAGAGGGAAAGAGAGGTGGTTAGCGAGTGAGAAAGAGGGAAAGAGAGGTGGTTAGCGAGAGAGATTTAAAGAGAGAGAGAGGGAAAGAGAGGTGGTTAGCGAGAGAGATTTAAAGAGAGAGAGAGGGAAAGAGAGGTGGTTAGCGAGAGAGATTTAAAGAGAGAGAGAGAGGGAAAGAGAGGTGGTTAGCGAGAGAGATTTAAAGAGAGAGAGAGAGGGAAAGAGAGGTGGTTAGCGAGAGAGAAAGAGGGAAAGAGAGGTGGTTAGCGAGAGAGATTTAAAGAGAGAGAGAGAGGGAAAGAGAGGTGGTTAGCGAGAGAGAGAGAGGGAAAGAGAGGTGGTTAGCAAGAGAGATTTAAAGAGAGAGAGAGAGGGAAAGAGAGGTGGTTAGCAAGAGAGATTTAAAGAGAGAGAGAGAGGGAAAGAGAGGTGGTTAGCGAGAGAGAAAGAGGGAAAGAGAGGTGGTTAGCGAGAGAGATTTAAAGAGAGAGAGAGAGGGAAAGAGAGGTGGTTAGCGAGTGAGAAAGAGGGAAAGAGAGGTGGTTAGCGAGAGAGATTTAAAGAGAGAGAGAGAGGGAAAGAGAGGTGGTTAGCGAGAGAGATTTAAAGAGAGAGAGAGAGGGAAAGAGAGGTGGTTAGCGAGAGAGATTTAAAGAGAGAGAGAGAGGGAAAGAGAGGTGGTTAGCGAGAGAGATTTAAAGAGAGAGAGAGGGAAAGAGAGGTGGTTAGCGAGAGAGATTTAAAGAGAGAGAGAGAGAGGGAAAGAGAGGTGGTTAGCGAGAGAGATTTAAAGAGAGAGAGAGAGGGAAAGAGAGGTGGTTAGCGAGTGAGAAAGAGGGAAAGAGAGGTGGTTAGCGAGAGAGATTTAAAGAGAGAGAGAGAGGGAAAGAGAGATGGTTAGCGAGAGAGATTTAAAGAGAGAGAGAGAGGGAAAGAGAGGTGGTTAGCGAGAGAGATTTAAAGAGAGAGAGAGAGGGAAAGAGAGGTGGTTAGCGAGTGAGAAAGAGGGAAAGAGAGGTGGTTAGCGAGAGAGATTTAAAGAGAGAGAGAGAGGGAAAGAGAGGTGGTTAGCGAGAGAGAGAGAGGGAAAGAGAGGTGGTTAGCGAGAGAGATTTAAAGAGAGAGAGAGAGGGAAAGAGAGGTGGTTAGCGAGAGAGATTTAAAGAGAGAGAGAGAGGGAAAGAGAGGTGGTTAGCGAGAGAGATTTAAAGAGAGAGAGAGAGGGAAAGAGAGGTGGTTAGCGAGAGAGATTTAAAGAGAGAGAGAGAGGGAAAGAGAGGTGGTTAGCGAGAGAGATTTAAAGAGAGAGAGAGGGAAAGAGAGGTGGTTAGCGAGAGAGATTTAAAGAGAGAGAGAGAGAGGGAAAGAGAGGTGGTTAGCGAGAGAGATTTAAAGAGAGAGAGAGAGGGAAAGAGAGGTGGTTAGCGAGTGAGAAAGAGGGAAAGAGAGGTGGTTAGCGAGAGAGATTTAAAGAGAGAGAGAGAGGGAAAGAGAGGTGGTTAGCGAGAGAGATTTAAAGAGAGAGAGAGAGAGGGAAAGAGAGGTGGTTAGCGAGAGAGATTTAAAGAGAGAGAGAGAGGGAAAGAGAGGTGGTTAGCGAGAGAGAAAGAGGGAAAGAGAGGTGGTTAGCGAGAGAGATTTAAAGAGAGAGAGAGAGGGAAAGAGAGGTGGTTAGCGAGAGAGAGAGAGAGAGAGAGAGAGGGAAAGAGAGGTGGTTAGCAAGAGAGATTTAAAGAGAGAGAGAGGGAAAGAGAGGTGGTTAGCGAGAGAGATTTAAAGAGAGAGAGAGGGAAAGAGAGGTGGTTAGCAAGAGAGATTTAAAGAGAGAGAGAGAGGGAAAGAGAGGTGGTTAGCGAGAGAGAAAGAGGGAAAGAGAGGTGGTTAGCGAGAGAGATTTAAAGAGAGAGAGAGAGGGAAAGAGAGGTGGTTAGCGAGAGAGATTTAAAGAGAGAGAGAGAGGGAAAGAGAGGTGGTTAGCGAGAGATTTAAAGAGAGAGAGAGGGAAAGAGAGGTGGTTAGCGAGAGAGATTTAAAGAGAGAGAGAGAGAGGGAAAGAGAGGTGGTTAGCGAGTGAAAGGGAGGGGGAGTCTCCCTCCACCTATTCTCTCACTGCCATTGCAGGGTAGTCTGCTCCTGTGTTCTGTTCTGGTGCATGATGTCATCTGATACCAGTTCACAGAGGGAGAAGCTCCCAGCCTCAGGTCCTGTTGTGTGGTCATCAGTAAGGAGGCATTTATTATGAGATTGGGATTTGTGTGGACAGCAAACCACCGTTTTAAGTGGTATTGTTTTGCACAGAGTATCCGTAATGTCTATATCAGGCGACGACTGTCTGAATTAAACGTCTCTTAATAAGATACATGTATACGATGACACCGTTGTCATGGCAACCACCGCACGGGTTTTCAAGGAATAGGTAGCGTGGTGTACGGAGCGCTGGATTCAGAGGATGGGAATGAGAATACATGACTGAAATGCAGTGTAGGAAGTCGGTACATGATGCTTAGATATAGCCATGGAAACCCTTACGCAGTTCCCACCATCTCCCCATACTGTCACTGTGGGGGTTTGTGTTTGAATTTTAGTTTAGTTTATTCACTCGACCATTTAAAAAAAAAACACGAACACATGAAACTTGAAAAGCCGTACATGCACATGAGTAACATCATGGAGGATATCACACAATAACGTCTGGGACTTATTTCCATTGTGGTCCTCTTGAAACAAGATGGCAGGGCAAGATGCAACACGGTTGAGCACAGTATGACAGCGAGATGTCCTTTACTGTATGCGGAGTGGGATGGGAAGGGGGGGACAGGGCTGCCACTGCATCATCCGTGTATTATGTCTAAAACACCCCTCTATGAGTCCTGTGTGTGTGCATGCACAGTGCAGGTGATTACGTGTGTGCATTCCTTGATGCGGGTTCCCTTTCAGTCAGTCAACTTCGGTACAACATACTATGGGGAGTCGTACCCTGGCGAAAACACAATTGGAACACGAGACTGTCTGACGATGTGCCATCTCAACTGTCCCGTAGTGGTAGAGAGTTGCTCACCGCCTGGATGTTGTGTTCTGAAGTTTGTATGGTTCTCATACGTTTCCCAATCACGAACAATTAGTTATTCTTCGAATTGCTCGGCCTGACTATAGCAATAAGTAAGCTGGCTTACGTGACCGAAACGACGAAGGCTAACAAGCCGGGTTCGGATTCGCGACCATGCCCCAAGATACTCACGTTGGTTGTCTTGTATGTCTCGGCTCGGTACATGCTCAGGCTGCCCTCACTTGAATCTGTTTGTGTGCGAGACTAGGGGATGGCTGGCACTGTTCCCCTACTAATCTGTGGCATAGGTTCTCTTGACAATCGTGTAGCATTCTTTAGGGGGCTTGGTGTTTCCGATAGTGACTTCCTCTCCCGGGTGCCCGTACCTCGGCTGATGGTCCGGGTCGTTGGTCGGGTAGAATGTCTCCCGGCTCCTGTGCGCACTGCCGCCGGTTGCGGGAGGCTACTTGAAGAGAGAGGGTGACCAGGTTCTGTGGGTATCCCCACCCCCTGTGTCTACCTTGGTTATTAAGCACCGCCTGCTTCTCTTCCCAGAAGGGTCCGGTTCCCACCTCAGTGATCCGGTCCTACGTACACTTTCGAGACCAGGTTAGCGAACAAGCGCTGCATAGCGTGCTAGCCAGATTAGCTAACGAGGCGAGGCGAGCTAGCTACTACTAGCTATACCTGCCTCCCCACGGTGGAGTTACTGGGGTAGCTGTCTTGTTTAGTATACATAACATTAACTCGCTTGGTTATTGTTAACGGACCATGCTGCGATCAAAGTGGCTAGCAAGCCTAGTTTAGACTAAAGAGCCTCCTGGCTAATGTCAGCTATCATGCATAACTTCCGGTGAATGAATCTTACTAGTGTTCCCCCAAGCGCTATGGCAACCCTACTCTTATTTTCAATTCCTGGAGTTGGAGGGAGTAGAGAGAGCAGGGCTTGCGTGCTTCTCCGATGAGGAAGTAGCCTCCCGAGCAGCTGCACCACTCCACTAAAAACATTGCTGTGACGACAGTGCCCCACATTTTGATACAGCAAACAGGGTACTACGGGGTACTACATCAGCCATCGCTGGATAAGCCCATAAGACATCCGCATTGCTTGCTGTTTGGGGTTTTAGGCTGGGTTCATATAGACGCACTTTGTGACATCTGCTGATGTAAAAAGGGTTTTATAAATACATTTAATTTGATTTGAAGGCCGTTAGTTAATTATGATCAATAGTGATCCATTCTGACTACTACATTTGTAGTCACACAGGTGCCACGTGCTGAAACAGACCAATCACGGGCCGGCAGGATACGCGGAGGCTCCCTGTTGACTCTCTCAGGCAGGATGAAAACACCTACATCAACCATGATCTTTTGCTAGTTACGGCCACTTTCACCATGATCCTTAGCAATTTGTTTGTGTCATTCAGACCCATTTAGCAATATATGGCATGCTTCAAATTCAAATACTTCTGGCTTCAGGCACCATTGGGAGTTTTCATAGGAACACATGGATGACGTCAGCACTATCACTATCTACTGGCTTTAATGGCTATGTGTCACGTCTACTCCCGCTCCGCACCTTCGGCGTTTGACGTAGCCTGTATACTAACCACCGGTCCTGGGATCCATCATTACGCACACCTGGCATCAATCATTACGCGCACCTGCATGTCATCATAAGGCACACCTGGATTCCATTACCTCACTTATTACCTCCCCTATATCTGGCACTCCCTTTGGTTCGTTCCCCAGTCGGTATTATTCCTGTGTTTATGCATAGATGCTACTGTTATGTTGTCTCGGTTCATGGTTGTTTTATTCAAAGTTTCACCTGCTTCTCAGCGTCTCCGTTACAGAATACTGACTCCAACAATGGAAGCAGCAGGAAAACAGTATCTCCCAGACGGTCGACGAGCAGGGACCTTCTACGTCAACACCATGACCAGCTAGTACGGCTAGGGAAGAGGTTCTTCGCAGTGTGCAACGTCTTGAACATACCGGAGGCGTTGCCGTCAACTAGCGGAGGATACTCTACAACCAATTGAGCCAGCACAACCAGCCCATTTAGCAACCCGCTCAGGTCAGGGATGCCTGTTTGTCCCTCTCGGATAAATATGACGGCACCCCATCTAAATGCCGTGGCTTCCTACTTCAGTGCTCCCTCTACTTTATGCACCAAATGGGAGCCCCCACCACCGAGAGGTCTAAGGTTGCCACGGTTATTTCTCTGCTGACTGGGCGAGTGTCGGAATGGGCCATGGCGGTCTGGGAGAGGAGAGTAGGAGCTAGATTCATGAGGGGTTCATGGCTCTGTTGAAATGCATCTTCGATCATCCCTGGAGGGTAGAGGGGGGTAAGCGCCTACTCCAATTATGGCAGGGGTACCAGACGGCTGCCGAGTATGCGCTCACCTTCCGGACAGTAGCAGCATCCAGTGGGTGTTTCGTACGCTATTCAGAAGAGGTCTGCACAATTAGGTCCAGACGGAACTGGCCTGTCGATGACAACCTCTGCTTGGACGCACTCGTTGTGATGGCCGTCCGTCTGGATATCCTACTTCGGCAGCGTCAGCACTCATCGCTTTTCTCCCCCTCTAAGTGAACACTCTCGATCAGAGCCTGAACACGGGGAGGTAGGGGTCACATGCCTCCCTGCGATGCAGACTGAGAAAGATGGGGTTCTGTCTGTATTGTGGTCAAGAAGGGCACCAACTCCAGCGGTGTCCGGCACTTCCTAATCCGGGATCCACAAGAGTAGAGTCACGTGATCTTCCACCTCCTGGGGCAGGAGTGAGTATTCCATCTTCATCACTTTCTGCTAAACTCTTTTTGGTGTCCATCATACTAGTTGACTGTCCCTCATGTACTGTGTCTACAGCGTTAGTAGATTCCGGTGCCACAGGGAACTTTATTGACCAGACCCTTGCCTCTCTTTAACATCTCATACCCGCTCTCCTCTCCTTTCCCGGTTCAAGCCCTCGATAGTCGGCCAGGGTCCAGAACCATTACACACATCACCCAACCACTCACCCTCACCGTGGAGTCCATTCATCAGGAGAACATCCCCTTCTACATTAATAGTTCACAAGATCTCCTTCGGCCACCCTTGGCTTCAATGCCATAACCCCACCATCTCATTGTCGAGTATGAGAATCAGACTGGTCACACGAATGCTGGTTCTACGTCGGTTGAGAGTCCTGTGGTTGCCCTTCAGCCCAACAACCCAGGTATACAAGGACCTGGAGTAGGTATTCTCCAAGACCTGCGCCACCTGTCTTCCTCCTCATCGCCCCTGGGACTGTGCCATCAACCTGCTGGCAGGGTCTGTGCCTCCGCGCAGGAGCATCTACCCTCTGTCGGTGGCTGAGACCCAGGCCACGGAGGATTACATCCAAGAGGCGCTCCAACAAGGATTCATCCGCACGTCCTCTTCTCCTGCATCAGCTGGCTTCATTTTTGTGGGCAAGAAAGCTGGACGGTTACGTCCATGTATTGATTACAGAGGACTCAATGAAATCAGCACAAAGTACCGTTACTCTCTCCCGTTGTTTTCCGACAGCTGTCGAACAGCTCCGTGGGGCCCGTTCTTTTTTTTACCGAACTGGACCTGCGGAGTGCATACATGCTCATCCACATCCGGGAGAGGGATGAATGGAAGACTGTTTAGCACGGTCTGGCCACCACGAGTACTTGGTGATGCCATTTGGCTTAGCCAATGCTCCATCAGTGTTCCAGGCATTTGTTAACGAGGTGTTCAGGGACGTGCTTGGATGCCAGGTGGTTGTGTAGCCTAGATGATCACATCACTCGTGTTTGAGCAGTCCTGGAACGCCTCCTGGCTAACCAGCAGTTCGTCAAGGCTGAGAAGTGCCAACTTCATTGGAAGGCTGTCTCCTTCTTAGGCTACCAAATCAGCTCGCTGGGAGTGAGAATGGATGACAAAGGGTAGATGCGGTCAGGTCATGGCCAGTCCCAACCCCCATAAAGGGGTTACAATGGTTTTTGGGGTTTGCCAACTTCTACTGCAGTTTCATCAGCAACTTCAGCGTCGTCACCGCTCCTCTCACCTCTCCTCAAGGGTGGTCCCTATAGGTTGGTGTGGAGCCCAGCAGCCGACGAGGCCTTCCGTCTACTCAAGGGACGTTTCACCTCCGCCCCATTGCTCAAAACACCCAGATCCCACTATCTTTTGTGGTGGAGGTGGGCGCTTCAGAGGTGGACGTGGGGGCCAGTTCTCTCAATGACAGGGTAATCCACAGAAACTGTATCTGTGTACATATTACGCTCAAACTGTCACCTGCAGAGAGGATTTACAACGTCGGTGATCGAGAGCTCCTGGCGGTGAAGGTGGCATTAGTGGAGATGCTGGCTGGAGGGCACCAAGGAACCATTCTTCATCCTCACTGACCGTCGGAACCTGGAGTACATACGGACAGTGAGGAGGCTGACTCCGCACTCAGCAAGGTGGGCCCTTTTTTTCATAATGTTCGACTTCACGCTGACCTATCGCCCAGGTTAAAAATACATCAAGGCTCATGCCCCGTCTACGATTCGGGAGAGGGTCCTGTCCAGAATGCACCTATAATATCACCCTCCTGTGGTCTGGGACGTAGATGTAGACATTCGTCAGGCTCTGGAGATGGAGCCCGCACCCACTAACTGTCCTCCCGAGGGCGTCTACGTTCCCACGGGGATAAGAGATCGGCTACTGACCTGGGCACACAGCTGCCATTGCTGGACATCCAGGTATTTCTCACACTACCCAATGTAGCTTTGAGAAGTACTGGTGGCCCACCTTGGCGCAGGACGTCACTCGCTACCTCAACTCCTGTTTCGTATGTACCCCCCCCCCGGCACACTCCAGCGGGGAAACTCCTTCCCGTGCCTCAGCGTCCCTGGTCCCATCTATCCATTGACTTTCTTACTGATCTCCCCTCTGACGGTTTCATGGTGGTTATGTATAGATTTTCAAAATCCTGTCATTTTAATCCCTCTTTCTGGTCTCCCTACTGCTCTCCAGGTTGCTGAGGCACTATTCCAACAGGTCTTCCGGTGTTATGGCCTTCCGGAGGACATCATCTCCGACAATATCCCCCAATTCACATCACGGGTATGGAGAGGCTTTATGGAGAAGCTTGGGGTCATGGTCAGCCTCACTTCCGGGTATAGACCTCAGTCCAATGGGCAGGTGGAGAGGATAACCAGGAACTGGGGAGGTTCCTGAGAAGTCATTGTCAGGACCGGCAGGGAGAGTGGGCTCTTTTCCTTCCATGGGCATACGCCCAGAACTCGCTACGTCACTCCTCCACTGGGTTGACCTCCTTCCAGTTCTGGGTGTTCAGCCGGGCCCTGGCTCTGTGGACCCCGGGCCAGACCGAAGCTCCTGCGGTTGAGTGGTTCAGGCACGCAGAAGTGTGGAGCGACACTCGCATGAGACTCCAATGCGCCGTAGACTGCCACCACAGTGCAACCCCCATGTACCACCCTAGGGATAGTGTCTGGCTCTCTACCAGGAACCTCACACTCCACCTGCCCTGTAAGATGCTGAGCCCCTGGTATATGGGGCCGTTCAAGGTTCTTCGGAGGGTTACAGCTTTCCATTGACTACCGTATCTCACTTTCTTTTCATGTCTCCCTTCTCAGGCCGGTGGTTCCTGGTCCCCTAGCTGATGCTGTCCCCCCCCGGACACCGTCAGATCTCTACTGGACTACCGACATTGGGAGGGGAATGGCCCAGAGGAGCGGTGTTGGGGTCCGATGGACGACATTCTGGATCCCAACATCATCCGTGATTTCCATCTTCTTCACCCGGCCCGCTCCTTGTCCTCAGGGCTGCGCATCGGGGGGGAGGACTACTGTCACGTCTACCCACCGCTCCTCCCCTCTGGTGTTCAACGTTGGCGGTATACTAACCACCGGCCCTGGGATCCATCGTTATGCACACATGCACGTCATCATGAGGCACATCTGGACTCTATTACCTCCCCTATTTCTGGCACTCCCTTAGGTTCTTTCCCCAGTCAGTATTTATGTGTAGATGCTACTGTTATGTTGTCTCGTTTTATTAAACATTTCACTTGCTTCTCAACTTTGTCTCCGTTACACTATGGGTATATCAGTCTCCCGAGTAATAAGTTGGCCAATTCGCTCTGTCCACAAGGAGCACCCCTCGCCATAGGTGGCTCATTACTGGGATTCATTGCTGATTCCTGCCAGTTTCTTGCTAGTCCCTATGAGTTTTCTAGTGATACAGATTGTAGGCCCTGTAGGTGGTTGGTAGTGGAGTTGAGGGACAGGAAGTGCTCGATACGGCCATGCTATTATCCAACAGTCTCTGTGGTTCATATGAACCCTGAAATGAGCGGTCTCCAGCTCCAAGCGTTTCATTCCTGGGATTTAGATTTGATTACAAATCGCCCCGGTCTCTTACCACAGAAGGGGTAAGAGACCGTTCCATTCCCAGCTAGGCTATCGTCTGAGATTCCCAAAGATTGGAAAGCTGCCGCGGTCATCGCCCTCTTCAAAGGGGGTGACACTCTAGACCCAAACTGCTACAGACCTATATCTATCCTACCCTGTCTTTCTAAGGTCTTCGAAAGCCAAGTTAACAAACAGATTACCGACCATTTCGAATCCCACCGTACCTTCTCCGCTATGCAATCTGGTGTCAGAGCTGGTCATGGGTGCACCTCAGCCACGCTCAAGGTCCTAAACCATATAACCGCCATCGATAAGAGACATTACTGTGCAGCCGTATTCATCGAGCTGGCCAAGGCTTTCGACTCTGTCAATCACCACATTCTTATTGGCAGACTCGACAGCCTTGGTTTCTCAAATTATTGCCTCGCCTGGTTTACCAACTACTTCTCTGATAGAGTTCAGTGTGCCAAATCGGAGGGCCTGTTGTCCGGACCTCTGGCAGTCTCTATGGGTGTGCCACAGGGTTCAATTCTCAGGCCGACTCTCTTCTCTGTATACATCAATGATGTTGCTCTTGCTGCTGGTGATTCTCTGATCCACCTCTACGCAGACGACACCATTCTGTATACTTCTGGCCCCTCTTTGGCCACTGTGTTAACTAACCTCCAGACGAGCTTCAATGCCATACAACTCTCATTCCGTGGCCTCCAACTGCTCTTAACCGCAGGTAAAACTAAATGCATGCTATTCAAATGATCACTGCCCGCACCTGCTCGCCCGTCCAGCATCACTACTCTGGACGGCTCTGACTTAGAATACGTGGACAACTACAAATACCTAGGTGTCTGGTTAGACTGTAAAGCATCTCCAATCCAAAATTAAATCTAGAATCGGCTTCCTATATCGCAAGAAAGCATCCTTCACTCATGCTGCCAAACACACCCTCGTAAAACTGACCATCCTACTGATCCTCGACTTCAGTGGTGTCATCTATAAAATAGCCTCCAACACTCTACTCAACAAACTGGATGCAGTCTATCACAGTGCCATCCGTTTTGTCACCAAAGCCCCATACACTACCCACCATTGCGACCTGTACGCTCTCGTTGGTTGGCCCTCGCTTCATACTCGTCGCCAAACCCACTGGCTACAGGTTATCTACAAGTCTCTGCTAGGTAAAGCCCCGCCTTATCTCAGCTCACTGGTCACCATAGCAGCACCCACTCGTAGCATGCGCTCCAGCAGGTATATCTCACTGGTCACCCCCAAAGCCAATTCCTCCTTTGGACGTCTTTCCTTCCAGTTCTCTGCTGCCAATTACTGGAGTGAACTGCAAAAATCTCTGAAGCTGGAGACTCATATCTCCCTCACTAGCTTTTAAGCACCAGCTGTCAGAGCAGCTCACAGATCACTGCACCTGTACATAGCCCATCTGTAAACAGCCCATCTATCTACCTACCTCATCCCCCATACTGTATTTATTTATTTATTTTGCTCCTTTGCACCCCAGTATCTCTACTTGCACATTCATCTTCTGCACATCTACCATTCCAGTGTTTAATTGCTATATTGTAATTACTTCGCCACCATGGCCTATTTATTGCCTTAACTTACCTCATTTGCACTCACTGTATATAGACTTTTTGTTTTCTTTTGTTCTACTGTATTATTGACTGTATGTTTTGTTTATTCCATGTGTAACTCTGTGTTGTTGTATGTGTCGAATTGCTACGCTTTATTTTGGCCAGGTCGCAGTTGCAAATGAGAACTTGTTCTCAACTAGCCTATCTAAATAAATAAATAAATAAAGGTGAAATAAATAAACATTTAGAGGGAGGGAATATCCTCCCGTCTCCAGAAACAGGCAATCCGATTGTTCCTATGTTGAAAATCCAAGATGGCTGGTACAGTCGGTATTTCCTGGTTCCGAAAAGGGACAGGACTTTGCATCCCATTCTAGACCTACATGCCCTCAGCAAGCACCTCAGACTGAAAACTCAGAATAATCACGAGCCGCCGGCTATTACAACTTATTGGCTGGTGGCGGCAGAGTCGAGGGGGCACGCAGTGTTACACACATCCATACTACTGTCCCGTATTCAGTTTCTAGGCTTCATAAGAAACCAGAAAAAGATCTCAGCACATACCGTTTCTGGGTCTCGAGCTAGACTCACTTGCATATCGCTCTTTTCTATCCCTGTGGAGGGTGTCCAGATTCCGGCTCTGCTTAGGCAAATTTCGGCTGGATCACACAGTGCATTTTCGCCAGTGGCTATGCCTACTGGGGATGATGGCTTCTGTGATTGAAGTCGTTCCCGTGGGGCTATTGTTGATGTGGCCCTTCCAGCGCTGAATGCTAGCCACTCACCTGGACGCATCTCGCAGCCTAACCCGGTCGCTTTGGGTGTCCCTGTCAGGCCTTCGGGCCCTGGCCCAGTGGTGGGACCCTCTGTTATTGTCAGGGAGCTCCCATGGGCTGAGTTATATCTGGCAAGGTGATCACAACAGATGCATCCCCCCAAGGGTGGGGTCTGCTGTACAAAGGCAACTCGATTCGGGAGGTATGGATACTGGTGTGGAGTGCACCATATCAATTACCCAGAGCTCCTAATGGTATATCGGCGCTCACTTCCCCGTGCTTTTGTCGGGCAGGCTTGTGCTGGTCAGAACCAACAATATGTGAGTGGTGGTGTGCATCAACAGACGGGGAGAGACTGTCTCTCATCCTCCTAACCTTGGCACGCTCCCTATTTCTGGGGAGCAGTGCGCACATGCTCTCGCTTTGGGCTACTGTTCCCTGATGGAGGGAAACGAGGTACAACACCTGTTTGGCCCCGCGGCGCCCGTTCCTGGGCTCAGTGAAGAGCGGTATTAAATTGAATGAATGAATTCAAGCCTCACGCTTATCACCTGTGGAAGGTTGGGCTTCCAGCAAGGCGTGGTCTTATCAGGCGTGATTGTAGATCCTTCAACCGAAGTCGTGAGAGTGCGACTCCCCATAGTAAGTTGTACCTCGTTTCCCTCCATCAGAGAACAGTAGTTATAGTCATAATGTTAAGTTTACTTTTATGCACTCGATGTGCATACTCTCATCACCTATACCTATTGGGAGAGATCAATGCCCACCATAGCATTAACTGAGCAACCATGTACAGTAGCATGGGTTTGCTCAGCGACCATGTACACTCTTGTGCAATAACAGTAATAACATTTCTTACCACATCCTTTCCTCTCTCTCTCAGGGGCAGACGTTGGGTGTTAGACCTACGGCAGGATGAGTGGGATCCTGAAGAGGAAGTTTGAGGAGGTGGAGGTGGATAGCCCCTCCCCCTGCCTCTCTCTCCGGGGGTCCGATGACGAGGTCTCCGCTGGCAGCGACAGCGGGAACAGCAGCGACAGTGTCAACCCAGGCCCCTCCACCCCCGTCGCCCGTGAGTTGCTTACCCAGCATGCATGTACCTGACTGCTTAACTAACAAAGCCAGCTTTGCCAACTTTGGACAACACTGTCAACTATTTGACCCCAAGTGAATGAAATAGCGCCTTACATTGTGCTAGTGAGTAGCCTTCCATCTTTTCAGTGGAAAAAACTCCCAGTTACGAGAACCTCTTCCTCACCTACTGCTTTTCAAATCAGCTGCGATTCCTTCAAGCACCACCAGCATATTGAGCCTCAGCGGGATTAGAATGATAGAGAGAAACAGGAAGTAGCTCTTGGGAGTAGTGTGATTTCATATCTCTTTAGGAGTCATAGGGGGTGATCTCCCCTAGCTCCTGCTCCCTGTGGGTTTTTAGATGACAGGGAGGATGTTAGGGATGCTAGAACTCACTCAAGGGGTCCATAGGGATATCAATAGTAGCAATACTCACTCAAGAGCTCTGGAGTGGCACAGCGGTCTAAGGCACTGCTTCTCATTGCAAGAGGTGTCACTATAGTCCCTGGTTCAAACCCACGCTGTATCACATTTGGCCATGGTTGGGAGTTCCATAGGGTGGTGCACAATTGGCCGGGGGTAGGCCGTCATTGTAAAGAATAATTTGTTCTTAGCTGACTTGCCTAGTTAAATAAAGGTTCAATAAAAAAAGTGAAACATTTATATAGTGATACTTTGTCTCTAAATGCCCCCTCTCTATCCAACTCTCTCTCCTTTTCTCTTCTTCTCTCTCTACCCCTCCTTCTCTCCCTACCCCTCCTTCTCTCCCTACCCCTCCTTCTCTCCCTACCCCTCCTTCTCTCCCTCCCTCTAGCAGCCTCTTCTATCTTGAGGTGTGAAAAGCGCCTGCGGGTGCGCAACGTGCACTTTGAGAGCGTGACGGTGTACTACTTCAGCCGGCGCCAGGGCTTCACCAGCGTGCCCACGCAGGGTGGCAGCACCCTGGGCATGTCCACACGCCACAGCTGGGTGCAGCGCTACACTCTGGGGGAGTTCGCCGTGGAGCAGGAGAGAAGCCACCGAGACATGCTGCGAGACCACCTCAAAGAGGAGAAACTCAACTCCATCAAACTCAAGGTAGTCAAGTCGATCTAACTAAAGGTAGTCAACTTCAGTCAACTCCATCAAACTCAAGGTAGTCAAGTCAATCTAACTAAAGGTAGTCAACTTCAGTCAACTCCATCAAACTCAAGGTAGTCAACTAGATCTAACATAGGGGTTCCTAAACCTTTTTAACCCAGAACCCCGTTTTGATATCTGAAAATTCTTGTGACCATCACATACTTTTAATGTGGGGCTATGACAGTCAATTGCAAATTAGTCTGACATAATGTATCCAGCATCCTGGAGTCGCCTCTTCATTGTTGATGTTGAGACTGGTGTTTTGCGGGTACTATTTAATGAAGCTGCCAGTTGAGGACTTGTGAGGTGTCTGTTTCTCAAACTAGACACTAATGTTCTTGTCCTTTTGCTCAGTTGTGCACCGGGGCCTCCCACTCCTCTTTCTATTTTGGTTAGAGCCAGTTTGCGCTGTTCTTTGAAGGGAGTAGTACACAGCATTGTACGAGATCTTCAGTTTCTTGGCAATTTCTCACATGGAATAGCCTTCATTTCTCAGAACAAGAATAGACTGACGAGTTTCAGAAGAAAGGTCTTTGTTTCTGGCCATTTTGAGCCTGTAATCGAACCCACAAATGCTGATGCTCCAGATATTCAACTTGTCTAAAGAAGGCCAGTTTTATTGCTTCTTTAATCAGGACAACAGTTTTCAGCTGTGCTAACATAATTGCAAAACGGTCTTCTAATGATCAATTAACCTTTTAAAATTATAAACTTGGATTAGCTAACACAACATGCATTTCTGATAATGGGTCTCTGTACGCCTGTGTAGATATTCCATAAAAAAATCTGCCGTTTCCAGCTACAATAGTTATTTACAACATTAACAATGTCTACACTGTATTTCTGATCAATTTGATGTTATTTTAATGGACAAAACATTTGCTTTTCTTTCAAAAACAAGGAATTCTCTAAGTGACCCCAAACATTTGAACGCTAGTGTATATTGTTTTTCTTCAGGATTTTGGAAATTCTCCCGCGACCCCATTTTCATATCAGGTGACCCCACATGGGGTCGCGACCCCAAGTTTGGGAACCATTAGTCCAACTAAATGTAGTGAACTCTGTCTAACTAAAGGTAATCAACTCCATCAAACTAATGGTAGTCAACTTTAGTCAACGCCATCAACCTAAAGGTAGTCAACTTTAGTCCTCCATCAAACTAAAGCTAGTCAACTTTAGTAAAATTCCATATAACTAAAGGTAGTCAAATGAATCTAACTCTAAGTAATCAACTCTGCCGAGTCAACTCCATCAAACTAAAGGTAGTCAACTCCATCTAACTAAAGGTAGTCAACTCCATCTAACTAAAGGTAGTCAACTCCATCAAACTAAAGGTAGTCAACTCCATCTAACTAAAGGTAGTCAACTCCATCAAACTAAAGGTAGTCAACTCCATCTAACTAAAGGTAGTCAACTCCATCTAACTAAAGGTAGTCAACTCCATCTAACTAAAGGTAGTCAACTCCATCTAACTAAAGGTAGTCAACTCCATCTAACTAAAGGTAGTCAACTCCATCAAACTAAAGGTAGTCAACTCCATCTAACTAAAGGTAGTCAACTCCATCTAACTAAAGGTAGTCAACTCCATCAAACTAAAGGTTTGGACTGTGCCTTTAATGCCTTTGTATTAAAGTATCCAGCAGTGCAGTGGCAAATGCAGTTTATTAATAATAGATTGCATAAAGCATTCACAGTGGTACTTCTCCAAGTTGTACACCGATGTGTAGCATGGCAGCTATTTCTGTGCTAGAAATCAGCTAACATAGCAGAGAGATGAGGAAGGAATGTTTACCCATTAGTAAGCCGTGGATAACCAGGAAAGCAGGGTAGCATTAGGACTAGGTTATGAATTCAAGGTTAATGACAAATGACATGAATAACCCGAGGGCCACAGTCCTTTCTAGTCAAAATGACCTTTACATTCCTTATAATGTATTTCTTCAGTGTAGTCACTAGCAGTGACTTCAGTGTAGTCTAAGCTGCGTTATCGCAGTGATTCTAATCCAACACAAGGGGAAGCGCTAACACAAGCGGTCAGTATTAGGAAGGTGTTCGGTATACTCAGTGTTCATCACTAGAGAGCATCACCATCTACTCGTGTGTTTTTTCCTCCAGCTGACCAATAATGGCACTGTTGAGTCGGACGAGGCCGAGTCGCTGACCCTGGACGACATCTCAGAGGACGACATCGACCTGGACAACACGGAGGTGGACGAGTACTTCTTCCTGCAGCCGATGACCACCAGGCGGCGCCGCGCTCTCCTCCGGGCGTCCGGGGTGCGACGCATCGACGTGGAGGAGAAGCACGAGCTGCGGGCCATCCGGGTGTCCCGGGAGGAGTGCGGCTGTGACTGCAGGGGGCTGTGCCACCCCGCGACCTGCGCTTGCAGCCTGGCCGGCATCAAGTGCCAGGTAAATGGAGCTGTGGTGAGGGTCTCCTGAATTACCTCTGTCAGTATGTTTGCCTGTTAAGTGATAGCTGGCCCGCTATTGACTGGCTGGCTGTTTGCCTGGCTGTTTGCCTGTCTGTCTGTTTGACCGTCTGCTATGCTTATGCATCTGTCTATGTGTTCGTTATTCATTGGAAACGGGAACCGTCCAGTATTGGAGGCTAACTGAGGCGTTGGTTGTCTGTCTGTACAGGTAGATCGAATGTCATTCCCATGCGGTTGCAGCAAGGAGGGCTGCAGTAACAGCACAGGCCGCATCGAGTTCAACCCCATCCGTGTTCGCACCCACTTCCTGCACACCATCATGAAGCTGGAGCTGGAAAAGAGCCGCGAGCAACAACAACAACTGCAGGTCACCAATGGTAATGGTTACCATGGAGAACTACCAGTCAACGTCCCTGTCCAGCGTGCTCTGCAGTACCCCCTGATGTCTGACAACATCCCAGTCCTGCAGACTCCCATCATGCACCTGCCGAGCGGCAGCGACCCAGAGCAGCATCTAGAAGAGGAAGTGGACGAAGATGAGGAAGATGATGAGGAGGAGTACGAGGATGAGGACGATGGTAGTAGTTTATGTAGTGGCCTCTCGGACTGCAGCACCGACAGCCTGCACACGAGTGACTCTGAGGAGGAAGAGGAGGAGGAGGAGGAGGAGGAAGATGACTGTGAGTCTATGGAGGAGGGGGTGAGTGGACCCCCAGTCTCTCACACAGAGGTGGTTCCTCTCTCCTCTGTGTTGGGTTACACTGATGGGACACACACCAACACCAACCACGCTAACCCCAACTCATACTACCACAACCCTTCATCAGGGTACTACCAGATGGACAACTCAGCCAACCTGAACCCCACACCCAAAGCCCCTAGTGAAGCTCCCTCACTCCTCTCACTCCCCAACAGGCAGGGGGCCACCGATGGCCCCAAGGTCGTGTCACAGGAGCAGCCTAAAACCACCTCCGAGCCACACACAGACCACCTCAGCCAGATAGAGGGACTGTATATGCATTTTCCCCACACTGACAAAGCACCAGCAGCCAACGCCTGTTCCTCAGCCCCGCAGCAGACCAACACTCCCCACAGTGGGGAGACTAGTACACTACACCATGAGCAGCCCTTTCAGACGCAGGTCAGCGTTTTTCATCATGAATCTTGTTCTAGAGGCAGCTCTGCGGAGTGGTCACTAGCTGGCACAGCCACAAAGTCCTAAAATCTGATTTTAAACCTAACCTTAACCCTAAACGTAACCACACTGCTAACCCTAATGCCTAACCCTAACCTTAAAATCGAAAGCACATTTTTGTTATCATTAATTTTTATAATATAAACAATTTTGACTCAGCAGCTGGCCTATCTAAGGAGAAATCGCTCAGTTCTGCCTCCAGGACAAGACTTATAACAATAATTGTCAATCTGCCTTTCAGACAGACATGAACGGTAATGATATTACACGTCCCTGAAGAATAGCACACGGTCTGAGGTATCTGTGGGGACTGAGGAGCAGCAAAGCCAGGGGTCGTTCAATGGGCTGGCTGAGGCATCCTCTCTTGCCTGAGAACAAAAGGATCCACCAATTCTAGAGACTAACACCAGTCACTAGCATAATGTCAGGTAGACTTGTGGCAAGTTCAATGAAACTGGTTAGTGTGATAAGTGAAATTAGCATTCCTTTGCAGCAAGTATGCACATTTGGATTAATGTGCTGACCAACTTAATTAAAGGGATACTTCAGGATGTTGGCAATGAAGCCCTTTATTGACTTCCCCAGACCCAGTTGAACATTTTTGTGTCTCTGCATGTAGTTTGAAAGAAGTTGCTAACTAGCGTTAGCGCAATGACTGGAAGTCTGTGGTACCAGATGCTAGCTGTGACCATAGACTTCCAGTCATTGCACTAACACTAGTTAGCATTGGCTTGCAAAACTACCTCTAACTTCCTTTGTACTGGATGAAGGATGCAGGGACATAAAATGGTATCCACGAGTTCATCAGACTGGGGAAGTAGATAATGGTATTCATTGACAAAATCCTGAAGTATCTCTTTACCAGTGAAACTACATGATGTCAATATCAATTCATTTTCTGTACAGGAATAATGCTGTTTTTGACCTATCCTAGAAACTGGGTTGTCCATTTGATTGAATAGAACCTGAAGGACTGTGTTTTTTTTTTTTAACTCCTGATGAATGTACCTTTTTAAAGTGAACGATTAGGTTGCAAAGGCAAGCTGTGGGGTTTGGCCTCAGAAGGATCTTTGCACATTATTGCACACGCAGTTTCCATGTCCTGGATCTGAATGTCTTAACAGGTATTGGACAATGACTGTGAGAAATAGTTAGAATTAAACAATGATTCCTTATTTCGACAATATAACCCATGTGGAATGGGAAAATGAAAAGATCATCTGATTTGAGTTAAATGAATGAACTAAGATAGACGCTAGGGCTCGGACGATATCAGTAACGCGATACTTGTTGGTAGCGTGGCAAGGAAACAAAACACGAAGCGGATTTCACTTCTTTAGGAAAACAGCCCTGATGTTGGAAATGAACATTATGTTGTCACCCAGAGTCACATGGATTTATTTTCCATGCTATAGCACACATTATTTACATATAGCAGGTTTTTAAAAGACCAAAGAGTTTTGTCTGCTTCATGTAAAAAAAAAAAATTTGCCATGGAAAAAGTATTGCAATACTGGTATAGTCACAGCCTTAGTAGATTGAACTTTTATATGGAGTTAACTGGAAAATGTATATAGCTGCAGTTTATTTATGGCTATACAAAGTTTATGTAATATTATGTATGTTTTGATAATGAGAGCATGCTGTGGTTAGTATTGATGACAAATCAACACGATTTTGAGGTACTACAATTATTAAGCGTCGGTCTCGTGCTTATTTGTGTTGTCTCATAGATGTTGAATACTTTGCATGTATTTTGTTAAAAGGAAACACCCTGTTTAAATTATTATTATTTTTTTTATATACAGTGAGAATGTCAAAAGGAAACAAATTAAAGAGCATTTATACTTTACATTAGATTGGACAATACTCCAATATACTGTAGCCACAGACTTATAATCGTCTCTAGTCTTACCATTACATTTAGGTCCATTTTCAAAAGGACCATGAAACTTGGAAAATGTACGTCGTTTGAAATCGTTTTAAACGTCGTGCTCAATTTCATGAGACAAGCTATATTTTCAGTGCTGCTATTATGATTTGTTATCAAGTTTTATTGTCACATGCACAGGATACAGCAGGTGTAAAACAGTACAGAGAGAGCCTTAATTGGGGGCTCTTTCCCAAAAATGCGCAATAACGGTAGTAATACAGATAAGAAATAAAACATGTGAAATGCGACAGAAGAAAAAAAGAAAAGAAACAGGAGAATAGAGTTATATAACATTCTTATATACAGGTCAGTACGGTGCCAGTACTGTTATTACAGTGTGCAGGGGTACTGGAGTGATTGAGGAAGGAATGGACCTATTTCATCACAGCATGTTCTTTGTCTCCTCTCTCTTTTCTCTATGTACCCAGTCTCTTCATCTAGCCCCTTTAAGGTTCTCCTCGCTCTCTCTGTCTTTCTTGCTCTCTCACGCTCTCTTCCTCTTGCTCTCATGACCTCTCTCTCCTCTCTCCCATCATATCACGTCAGCCAATGAGGTGGTGTGCAGCGTAAGGGTGCCAAAGCGTTCATGTTCAGGTGATCTATAGTGAAGTAAGCTACGTCTGTACCAGTCTCTGCTATTCTGCTGTAGATATGATTTGCTAGTCTATATTGTGGCCAATGTGAAACTGGGTATTTTATTGTGGTTTATTCTCACAGCAGTCTGTTGTGTCATGAAGGCCTTGAAGTTCACAGAGCTCATGTTGTTTTTGATTTTGTCCCAAATGGCATCTTATTCCCTATATAGTGCACTTCTTTTGAACAAGGAAGTAGTACCATTATAGGGTATTTGGGACACAGCCTTCCTGTTCTGTTTAGTTTTGTTCCAGAATGTCTCTTTGTTTATCACGACTGCCTACAACTGGGGGCCTAAAATAGATATTCTCTGTTTGTCTCTTCTTTTTTACACCACCATTTGTTCCTTTTCCACAAACATCAGACTTTGAGAATAAATAACCAATGGAATAATCGTGTCCCTTGTCAATCATTTTGGTTGTGGATTAATATGACCTTCACATTTTGTCAAGATGAATCATACATATCAGAAATGTAATGTATTGTTGGAATTATTAAAGGAAGACAAAATGTACATCCTAAATAAACATAAATATGTCTGTTTCAGTTTATAGTGTATTTAAAAAAAGTCTATGTCAACACCCATTTTTTAGTTCCAAATGTAGCCTCTGAAATCCCTAGAGAAAACCAGTGCCATGTTGTCTGTCCCGCCCACAGAGTCAGAGTGAGATGGATTCTCTGGAATGTGTCTGTTTCCCAGGGTAACACATAGCTAAGACTGCTGTCTTGCGCGCAAGACCTCTACATTATGTAATGAATTTGAGGAGTTCTTTCAGTATTGTCTCAGCAGCTGATTATTCCAGGATGTACAGTGCCTTTGGAAAGTAGTCAGACGCCTAAATTCTTTCCACATTTTGTTAGGTTACAGCCTTATTCTAAAAGTGATAAAAAAAAAACAGTTTTCCTCATCAATCTACACACACATAATGACAAAGAAAAAAACGTTTTTTAGGCTCTGTCTGGGCCACTCAAGGACATACAGAGAGTTTGTCCTGAAGCCACTCCTGCGTTGTCTTGGCTGTGTGCTTAGGGTCGTTGTCCTGTTGGAAGGTGAACCTTCGCCCCCCAGTCTGAGGTCCTGAACGCTCTGGAGAAGGTTTTCACCAAGGATCTCTCTGTGCTTTGCTCTGTTCATCTTTGCCTCGATCCTGACTGGTCTCCCAGTCCCTGCCGCTGAAAAACACCCCCACAGCATGATGCTGTCACCACCATGCTTCACTGTAGGGATTCTGCCAGGTTTTCTCCAGACGTGATGCTTGGCATTCAGGCCAAAGAGTTGAATCTTGGTTTCATCAGACCAGAGAATCTTGTTCCTCATGGTCTGAGAGTCTTTAGGTGCATTTTGGCAAACCAAGTGGGCTGTCATATGCCTTTTACTTTGGTGTGGCTTCTGTCTGGCCACTCTACCATAAAGGCATGATTGGTGGAGTGCTGCAGAGATGGTTGTCCTTCTGGAAGGTTCTTCCATCTCCACAGAGGAACTCTAGACCTCTGTCAGTGACCATTGGGTTCTTGGTCACCTCCCTGACCAAGGCCCTTCTCCCCCGATTGCTCAGTTTGGCCAGGCAGCTAGCTCTAGGAAGATTCTTGGTGGTTCCAAACTTCTTCCATTTAAGAATGATGAAGGCCATGGTGTTCTTGGTGTCCTTCAATGCTGCAGAAATTGTTTGGTACCCCTCCTCAGATCTGTGCCTCAACATAATCCTGTCTCGGAGCTCTTCTGACAATTCCGTCGACCTCGTGGCTTGGTTTTTGCTCTGACATGCACTGTCAACTATGGGACCTTATATAGACAGGTGTGTGCCTTTTCAAATCATATCCAATCAATTGAATTTACCACAGGTGGACTCCAATCATATTGCAGAAACATCTCAAGGATGATCAATGGAAACATGAGTCTCATAGCAAAGGGTCTGAATACGTATGTAAATAAGGTATTTCAGTTTATGTTTAATGTATTTTCAAAAATGTCTGTTTTTGCTTTGTCATTATGTGGTATTGTGTGTAGATTGCTGAGGATTTTTTTTTTTTTAATCAATTTTTGAATAAGGCTGTATGTGGAAAAAGTCAAGGGGTCTGAATACTTTCTGAAGGCACTGTATGTATTGTTATTTAGTATAAAGTCAGTTATAGTTAATACGATTCTGTTCTTGTTCATACCTTCAAAAGTAGTGATTGTAGTGAATTGAGAAATATTCAGAAAATACATTAGGAACAAGGTCTTAGTTTTAAACTGACTGTCAAATCAAAGTCTTTAGATGTCACTCCCATGGTATACCTCTATACCTGGATAATTGACAACAGATTTAATCATGACTAAATTATGGATTAATGAGGAGTTAAGTAACAACACTGAAATAATAATTATTACATTCAAATATTCTTAAAATTACATAATACAAGTACAATAAATTATAATAGGTTGTACGGTTTGACTCAATGGAACTTGATGACAAAACCAAAATTCCCTTGCTTACTGTGTTTGCCTATGGGGGGTTATTGTTTATTGCCCATTTGTGCTGTTGCTGAGCAACTATTGCTAGGTAATCATGGAAATTATTCTCAAGAGTTCAACAGACATAATAACCTACTATAATGACATAATTTGAGTACTTAATTGAGCACATAAGTTCAGCCTACTGCGTGATTTGAGCCAGTCAACAAGCACTCATAGAGCATGTTTATTGAAAAGCTCATTGAAATCAGCCAGAAGTGCTACCCAGACTGGTCGTGTGTTTCCCCACCTCTAGGTGGAACCACTGACCTTGTTTTGCAGGGAGTCCTCTCTTTGGTGGCAGGCAGGTTAGGGTAGAAGGTGGTCCTGTATGTTCCTGTATGGGACCTTGTCATGGCTCACTGCCCATGGGTGTGTATTAAACTAACATTTACTCAAACAGACTCCCACTGCAGCAGGTGCTGAGCACACAAAGGATTGTATGGATTAAAGCACAGGGATATGAAGGCAGTTCATCGATACTATGCATATACTATAATACTGTACAGTATAATAAGTGTATTATATGGCTTCTGATCGTGGTGTTTATTTCTGATGCAGGGAAGGAGGGAAGGAAAGGGGTTGGGAAGGGTATGCCTGCTCGCAACAAGGTATTGTGGGTAGGCATTTGGGAAACACTACTGATCAATCAAAAGCGGGGGAGCTGTGATGTAAGGTTGCCAAGCAACAGCAGGGGAGAATCTGGCTGCAGGTTCAGCAAAGTGTTTTGAGGCGGTAAGGGTGGGGGTAATCTCAATCTGTCTCCCTCTGTATACAGCTCATATACAGTATGTCTCCCAGCTGCCTATTGACCATTCAACATGCTAACAATAGATTGCATAATGCAACAGTTTAATCTGACTGAAAATATTCTGTGTACAAAGTATGCTTTCCAAAATCGGTTTTATTTTAGAAATCTTGATTTTGTGTTTTGTGGTCACATCTTTGGTTCTAACAAAAATGTCACTCGTCACACATTTGAAAATGTATACATTTCAGTGTAACATGAAATTCAACCACATGGATGATCCCTTCAATCAAATATCCAGCAATATCCAGCAATCGTCATACTTTCTGATAGAGCATAGCTTAAAAGAGGAAGGTAACAAATGTGTAAAAACAAATATGTTCTTTATTCTTTTGAACGTTTTCATTCATGTTAGCAGGTGAGCTGATACTAGTCCTGACCTGCATGCCCTTCACTAACACAGTACCCCAAGGAAAAATGGCTGCCGATTGCTTTATGGATCATATCTACAGAAATGTGGACCGTACAAGTGTTTCATGTGTCAATGTGTGCAGAATGTAAAACAAGTTGTAGAAAAATGGCAACCTAAACTTTACTTTAAAAAGCAACAGTAGCTACAGTAGAAGCGCTATTTATAATCCTTGTAATACAAGTAAACTGTAGAGCCCAGTCACACACACTTGCAGGCACACACACGCTCACATAATACCCATTGGGGTGGCCATAAAAAGATAAAAAGTGCTCTTACATCAAATGGAAGTGTTATGCATACTGTGGGTCCATATAGCACACCATACTATTTATAAATCAAACCAAATCACTATGTTGAAAGAATCTGGCTTTGAATTCAAATCATTCATGAACTATGAGTACAGAAAGCAGTACAGATGAGTGGTAAACTCAACGCCAGGTGTCATATGCACATATTATAATGGACTTAGACACCGTTGGAAGAAGACCATCAACGTGTTCCCTTTATTATATTTTTGTTAGTCATCTTTCTTTACAAGAGCGTTTCGACAGAAACAAGGAGTGGAGAGAGAGAGAGAGAGAGAGAGAGAGAGAGATTGAAATGCATCTTTCGGACACATTGCTTTGTGACAATGAAGGTCTACGAAAATGAAGAAGATCTCATTGAATCCCTCTCAATGAATCTGTTGACGTACATTCAGGATCTCTGCGTCCGTGGGCGTGTTCATAGAAACAGCGTGGGGAAAACAATAGCAATTCATATAGAGGTACAAGATATATCTTTGCCAAGTGTCACCGATGATAGGTTGTGGAATTAAGCTTGTGCATAAGGTAATGTTCACGTGATAAATAACCTTGCCTGAGACCTGAAGACCTGGGTTAGCTCCCCGAGCTAAGTCTCAGACCTTACCTCAGCGGGCTAGCACAGTCTTGTGGTGTGCAGGAGACCCGGTTAGTTACATATACAGTATCTATGCTTCTTCCCAGAGGGATACACGAAAACTGCGGCCTGAGCACAAAGAGTTCTGGGAGTAACAAAACGTATGTGGCGTTAGTATTGGAACATGGATTTGTTTAGTCGCTGAGTTTTGCTGTACTTGGTCTTTTTACAACCGTGAAAAGCAGTGGACACATTCTCACAATTACACGATAAAACATTCCTTACCATTAAAAAAAAGAAATTACACAAAAATGCAAGAACCTTAAGTAACACGGCGATCGTTATTCAAGACACTGGATGTATGATGGTAGCAGCAGCACTAGCTACAGAAAACTTCACAGTATACACAAGTGTGTCAGATAGTAACACTCAACAGAAAATTACAAGCGGTTTCGCAACAGCTTTTTGAGTTGCCGTCTTTCACTTACTCCTGGCAGTGATACATAACAAGTGGCTATATTCCCCTGCCTTGTAACTATGTAACCCCCTGGAACAGTCCCCTTAAATGGCTCCAAACCTGCTCCCTGGCCTCAGCTTTAGCTAGCTACATATCAGTTTGGCCTAGCACCCAACACCAACACACCCTACACCAACACATTAGCATTTAGCATACATCGATAATCCAAAACTGTAAACAAGTTTTCCTTCAAAGCAAACGTCTTAGTACTCATAATTTCTCCTTTCGTTCACTTATTTATTTCGCTCTCTTAGATCTTTCTCTCTGTCCTATTTCTCCCTCTGTTCTTTCTCATATTTGTCCTTTTCCGACTTTGTGGCACTGTTGTACGAAGGCAGCGAGGCGGTGGAGGACATCATGTCCATTTTCTCTGTGGAGGTGGAGTTGTCCGCAAACTTCCCTATCACCAACACCTCCTTGTCCTCCAGCTCGCACATCATGCTGCCTTTAGGCTGCTCCTTGTAGAGCTCTGCTGCTTTCTTCCGGGAGAGTCGGGCCAGGTAGCGCCTGAAGGACCTCTGGATCACCACGGCAGACATGTCTTCCTGCTTGCGCCGCAGGGTACTGGTGATGGGTTCGTAGGAGACTTTGGAGGGGTTGGAGGCCATGAAGCGCTCCTCCATCTGGCCCCGGAGGAGGTCCAAGCCTTCGCCCTCTCCCAGGACACGCTTGGTGAAGGCAAACAGGATGTCAAGGCAGTGGATGCGCTCCCCGCTGACCATGGGCAGATCCATTTTGATCAGCTGGATGTGGTTGGGCTTGGCCATTCGCAGCGGCGGGTCCAACGCGTCTGCAAAGTCCGACAGCTTGTCGTACTCCACGAACTGTGTGGCGTCCGGGTCGAAGCGCTCCCACACCTCGTAGAACATCTCAAAGTCGTCCTCGCTCAGCGGCTCGGCCGACTCCTCGGTGGCCACGCTGAAGTTCTCCAGGATGACAGCGATGTACATGTTGACCACGATGAGGAAACAGATGATGATGTAGCTGACAAAGAAGAACATAGCCACTGGCGGGTTGCCGCAGTTTCCCCGGTACAAGGTGCCCGGGTGCTCCATCTGGCTGTCACAGTCGGGCTCCTTCTTGTTGAGGATGGGCGCAAGGAGGCCGTCCCAGCCCGCCGACGTGGTGATCTGGAACAGGCAGAGCATGCTGTTGCCAAACGTCTCGAAGTTGAACATGTCGTCGATTCCCGCCTCGTGCTTGACGTAGGCGAAGTTGGACATGCCGAAGATGGCGTAGATGAACATGACCAGGAAGAGCAGGAGGCCAATGTTAAACAGGGCAGGAAGTGACATCATCAAGGCAAACAAAAGCGTCCGGATGCCCTTGGCGCCCTTGATGAGACGGAGGATGCGGCCGATTCTGGCAAGGCGGATGACTCGGAATAACGTTGGGGAAACAAAGTACTTCTCAATCAATTCTGATAAAAACATACCTGTAATGACAGAGACAAAACCCCACCAATTAAACACATAGAATTTCTCAGTTACAACTTTTGATTCAAACGACTATGAAGAGTCGGGGTTCTTACCTACGATAGAAAGGATGACAACGACAAAGTCAAACACGTTCCAGCCAATGGTAAAGTAGTAATGGCGGAGGGATATCATTTTGAGCGTACACTCCCCAGTGAAGAGCACTATAAAGACAAAGTTAATCCAGTGCAGGACATTTTCCCTCTCTGGTGTCTGGTCATCCTCTTCCACCATCATAGTGACCATGTTGAGGCAGATGAGGATCATGATGACAATGTCAAAAGCCTGCTTCGTTACGAAGTCAAACACACAGCCTTGGAATGCATTCTAGAATGGAAAGACAGACGAAGGGAGAGAGAGAAACAGAGGTAGAGTGCGATATAACGATATATATTTTTAATGATCATTACAGTGAGAATTCAAATAAATATTGATTTACAATTTTTGTTATTTTGCTTTGAGAAATCAGTCTTAAATATTCATTCTTAATCAGTCTTAAATATTGAGCTACTGCTTGGTTGAATGGTTATTGTAATATCAATATGTGTCAATATCAGTGTCAAACCGTTGGCCTGGGAATAGGCTTCTGGGGTTTCTTGGAGCCGAGCTTCTTCATGGCATTGTAGTATTTCTTCTGTTCCTCTGTCATGAAGATGTCCTGACCTCCAAAGTAAAGGGAACAATACAAAACCTGGTAAAAACCTAACACACGTACAGCCAGAGCGTCTGTCTGTCTGTCTGTCTGTCTGTCTGTCTGTCTGTCTGTCTGTCTGTCTGTCTGTCTGTCTGTCTGTCTGTCTGTCTGTCTGTCTGTCTGTCTGTCTGTCTGTCTGTCTGTCTGTCTGTCTGTCTGAGTTTATTCCGGTCATTGTTAGCTCAGGGCAAGGCACGCTTTTCAGATCTCTCTCTCTCTTTCTCATCCCTCTCTTCTCTCGATATCTCATGCTATTTTACGCTCTCTCCTCTTTCTCCTTGATCTTTCTTTCTTTCTTTTTCTCTTGTCTCCTCTGTCTCTGTATTATGGAGCCTGTATTCACAGTGTTAGCTCTCTTAACAACTGGAAGGTGAATGTGTGTGTGTGTGTGTGTGTGTGTGTGTGTGTGTGTGTGTGTGTGTGTTTGACTCATATGCCTGCTGTATTCTGAATAATCTCTCAGCTAGCAGCAAGCAGGTTTAAAAAAAACACTGTGCTATCAATATCGCAGTGTATACGAACACCTGGTCACTACTGCACACCTAATCAAATGGCAACCCAGAGTATTTGCATTGCCCCCGCCCCCCCTCCCCCCCTCCCCCTCTTTTACACCGCTGCTACTCTCTGTTGTTATCATCTATGCATAGTCACTTTAATAACTCTACCTTCATGTGTATATTACCTCAACTAACCGGTGCCCCCGCACATTGACTCTGTACCGGTATCCCCCTGCATATAGTCTCGCTATTGTTATTTTACTGCTGCTCTTTACTTACTTGTTTCTTTTATTTCTTATTCTTATTCGTTTAAAAAAACTGCTTTGTTGTTTAGGGGCTCGTAAGTAAGGATTTCACTGTAAGGTCTACACCTGTGGTAATAAGATTGGATTTGATTTGATATTGAATACGTATCTTTTTCTTCTGTTGGTTGAAGTTGTCAATGATGACACCAATGAAGAGGTTGAGAGTGAAGAAGGAGCCAAAGATGATGAAGATGACGAAGTACAGATACATGTAGAGGTTCTGTTCATATTGGGGCTGAAGTTCCACCTGAAACACAGACAAGAAAGATATACAGTAAAATGTCTAATTATTGCACATTTTCCACCATATTCAAGTCAAACCCTTCTTTACAGGTCAAAACACATTTTTTTATGAAAGCCATAAAAACACCAACATTCCAATAAAAAAAAGGTCAACTCAAAACCTTAAATGCAAGAGTCAACCTGACTTTAAACTGTCAGCCATTCTCCATGACCAGAGCCCCAAAGAAACACTTACATTACGAGAGTCCACAGCTGCGTACATGATGTCCATCCAACCTTTGAACGTTGCCTAGGAGCAGAGAACAGAGAACGGAATGAGTTACTCTCTGAGGGGTCACTCTCGAGGGATTACTTACATCTGACTTCCCTGTTCCCTTGCTGCAGCCTTGCAGTCAGGCTCCGCTCCACTACTTTTAGTTAAGGAGAGCTATTTTGGTAGCAGGTAGAAAATATGAAATGAACAGTCTCAATAGTCTGTGAAAGGTGCTAAGCTACAGCTGAAGTCAGAAGTTAACATACACCTTATCCAAATACATTTAAACTCAGTTTTTCACAATTCCTGACATGTAATCCTAGTAAAAATTCCCTGTCTTATGTCAGTTAGGATCACCAATTTATTTTAAGAATGTGAAATGTCAGAATAATAGTAGAGAGAATTATTTATTTCAGCTTTTATTTCTTTCATAACATTCCCAGTGGGTCAGAAGTTTACATACACTCAATTAGTATTTGGTAGCATTGCCTTTAAATTGTTTAACTTGGGTCAAACATTTGGGGTAGCCTTCCACAAGCTTCCTACAATAAGTTGGGTGAATTTTGGCCCATTCCTCCTGACAGAGCTGGTGTAACTGAGTCAGGTTTGTAGGCCTCCTTGCTCGCATACGCTTTTTCAGTTCTGCCACACATTGTCTATAGGATGGAGGTCAGGGCTTTGTGATGGTCACTCCAATACCTTGACTTTGTTGGAAAGTGCAGGTTTTCCTAATGTTTTGTTCACTCAATGTAAATTAACATTATATGCACATTTCATAATAACTACACTTTTAAACCAGATTTAAAGCATAATCTTCCTGAACAATGTAAAACGGCAACAAACAACTGACCCTGCCTGCCCCACTCACCACTTGCAACAAGGCCAAGTACCCAGCCCCGACATTATCAAAGTTGATCTTGACATTCTTCCATCGGGCGCTGTCATTGGCCAGGGCCAGACAGTCGCTCTTGTTGTTGACCACCTCGATGGGAAAGGTCTCGTCGTTGGTGGTGTTGACGCAGTAATAGTACTTCCCTGCGAAGAGATTGACGCCCATGATGCTGAAGATGAGCCAGAAGATGAGGCACACCAGCAGCACGTTCATGATGGATGGAATGGCGCCCAGGAGGGCGTTCACCACCACCTGTCAATCAAAGATGACACGGTTAGAGCGCTCGATCAAACCGGTTCTCTGAGGTTTCTCTGGATAGGACTAGAAAGTAATGTGACCAAGTTGTTGAGTGAGATAAAGTTGAAGCTGAAATGCACGCTCTTGTTGCTCAAGAAAACATGTCTTTCTAGGCTTATCCAAGAAACCTGGTTACCATAGATGATAACATATGTAATAATAATATAATCATATATGTATAGGAAGGGTTAATAGCGCTGATAATATGGAGATATTGTGTTATGTTTAGGAACACATGAGAATATGTGTACAGTATTTTCACTGTGTTATTTTCAGTACAAAGCATGTTACTAGCACTATCACAGAGGGTTAACAAGAGTTTGACAGTTAACTATTTGAGGAAAGGAAAAGGGAGGAAACGCTCTTTCAAAGGAGTGGCGACGGAGCACATTTAACCACTCAAAACAGAAAAAAACCTCAGAAGAGTCAGGATGAAGTCACAACAGTGTTTACTGTAAATGAAAAGACACACAAAGAAAAGAATTACACATCAAAAGGCCCCACACAAGCAACATCGAGGCAGAGCAATGTCAGAGAACATCGATGTAGAATCTATCGACACAATGTGGAGAAAGTCATGCAGATACACACAACGAGAGACATATCTCGAAATCTAGCTCTACACACAGGCATACATCCATTTTAAAATACATCACTGGTTCCTATTTTCCTCCTTCTAGAAGCCTAAGCCATTTGAAAAGGACTGCGGCTAAGAATGCTACAAGATGTCAAATGTAACAAGGCATTACTCTCCTAAAATAAGTTACACTTAGTGATATTTTGTTATTTTCAAGAGACTCAATTGCTGTGGACTTTCTATCGTAACAAATATCCGAAAATCTGCTTGAGAGGCTCTTTCTGATTTCAGTTCAGCACGAAACATGTTCTCCAGTAACCCTTACCCTCATGCCCTCGAACCGTGACAAGGCCCTCAGGGGTCTTAAGGCCCGCAGTGTTCGTAGTGACTTGATGGCACTCAGCTCAGAGTAGCCTAACGCATTGGCTACCAAGCTCACTAGAGACACCTGAGAGAGAGAGAGAGGAGAGAGAGAGAGAGAGAGAGAGAGAGAGAGAGAGAGAGGAGAGAGAGAGAGAGAGAGAGAGAGAGAGAGAGAGAGAGAGAGAGAGAGAGAGAGAGAGAGAGAGAGAGACATTTGCACAAGGAGAATGTGTGGTACATGGGTGAAAAATGTAATGTGATTTCCATTGGTAAATGAATAATTACAAAATGAATCAAATCACTCTCAATTGCTATCCAAAGCTTAGATTTGAATTCATCTGCTGACAGAGCGTGTTCAAGGTCGTCGCGTGTGTACAGAGTTCGCATACAACTCCAGCAAATACATACATCAACAATGAGGAAGTCCAGCCAACACCAGGCGTTGGTGAAGTACTTCTTGAATCCGTAGGCCACCCACTTCAGCAGCATCTCCAGAATGAAGATATAGGTGAAGACTTTGTCTGCGTACTCCAGCACTATCTTAATGGTCTTCCGCTGCTCTATGTAAATGTCTTCAAACGCCTACACGGAGACACAAACAAGGAATCAGGCATCAGATAGTTGACAGTGTCTGAGGTCTAGGCTAAGGTCATTTTTGTTTTGAGTCACATACAGTAGGTTGGTGTTTTTTTTGGTCAAATGTAGGGCTCTGAGTTTTTTCTGAACACAAGACCTGACCAGGAAATACTCTGGGCCCTAGTTATGCATATGGATCAGAGTTTTCCCTGTCCAGACTCAACCCTACTGAGGAGTACACTCTGACCGATCAACGTTTCAGTTTTCACTTCAAAGCAGAAGTGTCAGGCTAAACAAGAAGCCATAAAGCTCATCTTCACTCTACATCAAAGTAAGCAGACTGTAATTATTTGACACTCACATTGTGATGTAAAGACAACTAGAGCACACGTTTACTTGACTTTTCTTAAAGGAGCGGTACAACATTACACAGGCCAGGTGAGCAGCAGCCACTCACCAGAGCACCACTGCTGAGCAGGATCATGAAAATGATTAAGGTCTCAAACCAGTTGTGTTCCACGATGATGAAACACGTCTTCCTCAAGGTCCACCACATCTTCCACTTGCCCTCCTCAACGTTCACCTGGCAACACTGGAACCTGAGCACACAGCCTGGGAGAGACAGAGAGAGACAGAGAGAGAGAGAGAAAGACAGAGAGAGAGAGACAGACAGAGAGAGAGAGAGAGACAAAGACAGAGACAGAGAGAGACAGAGAGAGAGACAGAGAGAGACAGAGAGAGACAGAGAGAGACAGAGGAGATAAAATAATGCCTTGTCCTTGACTGAAACAAAACTGTCCTCCCATTTTTCAAACAGTTTTCCCCCCTATCAGAGCTCGGAATTCCCTCTGGACTACTTCTAATGTTTGAAAGGACAAAGTATGTCAAAGATAAAACTTTTGTCTCTGTCAGTCTCTCTCAAACCTTCCTCTCGCCAGCCCCTCTCTCCCTTCCCTCCTTCTTCCCCCCACTCTTCCTCATCCTCTCCCCCAGCCCCTCCCTCCCTCCCTCACCATCAGTGAAGCAGTTCTCTGGGTCCTCTGACTCCTCGTCCTCCAGCTCCACTGACTCAGCTCCATCCCCCGGGGGCCCGATATCCACCGAGCTGCCCTCCGACGAGGTAAGGTGCTGGGGCTCTACAGGTAGCTTCTGTACGGGGGGGGGGGGGGGGTGAGAGAACCAGCACGTTTAACCAGCCAATGTCTACAGTAACACAGCCCCAGCCCTTCTCACCAGCTCCCTCCATACAGGAGACAACCTTCTGAGCTACTAGAGATCTTGAGATTCTTGTAATGGTTCATTCTCCATTGTCATGGACTGTAACAGTACAGTAGTCTCACCAGATACTTTGGTCTGGACTGGAGACATGACTTTGGCTTAAATATAAACTCAGAGTTGGACCCGTTTCATCATTATAATCTTCATTACATGCAGCATCGATCAAACGTACCTACAGGCTTTGGGATCAGTTTGATCAGGGGATATCCAATCACAGTGTAGTATACAGCACCCGGTAGCAACAATACATGCTACAGGGAGAGGTTGGTGTTACATTGCACTGTGGGTATGTTTGATATCGGCTCAGACAGTCGAAGGGGGCATGCAGTATTCCAGTGCATTTCCAATCCTGAAATCGGAAAACAAGCAAGAGAACGTGGGCTGACGTATTTTCATGTCCACTGAAAAATGGCCCAGGATTTGATTGGTTGATAGCCCAATCGATCAAAAGACGATAACGAATCAATTCCACCCGCTTCCCTCCCTCCCCCGAAATACTGAACATTCTCCTCATTGACATGAAAACAAATTTTTTCCCCATCCTTAAAAAAAAAGCAGTGTTCACAAGCTTCGGTCTCTGTTTCGGGAAGATAAATGGGTATTATCACGTTAGCTAACCAGCAAAACCCAGTACTGTGCACTGTTGACAAGACAGCATGTGGTCTGGAGCTATCGGATAATAATAATATAATGAATACTAATAGAACATTAGATGCAGTGGGACCATGTTACCCAGAAAACATACAGGGGAGACACAGCTAAATGGGGTACTCTATTGTGATTATCCACTGGAGACTAAGAGGAAATGTCCCTCCAAGAGGAAATAATGTTGGAGGGATCTCTGGGGCTGACTAGTACTACTGTCCTTATTCTTTGCTATTGGCAGGATAAGCATTGGATTATAATGCACACTTTGACATTGGGGCCCTGCAATCCATGCAAGTCATCCATAATACAGTACTAGAGATATTTTTATATATATAAATATATAATCTATATGCTGATTTGTCTCCCGAGTGGCGCAGCGGTCTAAGGCACTGCATCTCAGCGCTAGAGGCGTCACTACAGACCCTGGTTAGATATCCAGGCAGTATCACAACTGGCTGTGATTGGGAGTCCTATAGGGCGGTGCACAATTGGCCCAGCGTCGTTCAGGTTCGGGTTTGGCCGGGGTAGGCCGTAATTGTAAATAAGAATTTGTTCTTAACTGACTTACCTAGTTAAATAAAGGTTAAATACATAAAAACAATATGCAATACAGTGTTCTGTGTACTATATGGTGAGAAGGTCTAGCTTAGCTCCGTAGGTGGAATCCCTGTCCTGTTTTCATTGGTAAAACATGCTGCAATCTTTAGGGAGTTTGGGGCATCTGGCTGGCAGACAGAGGGGTAACATGCCATCAGTACTAGACAGTGCAGCAGGTCTGATTTCCGTGGGACCCAGCTAATACGTAGTGGGAATGAAGCATGCTACCCTGCCCGCTCCACGCCCCTCCCTCCCCGAGATCCACAATGTTCCAGAAAGAGGGGTGGCGCTCTCTCTCTCTCTCGTTCTTTCTTTCTCTCTCTCTCTCTATACCCCTCTCTCCCTCCTATTATATCCCCCTCTCGCACATGTTCTCTATTCCTTCCTTCCTCTCTCTCTCTATACCTCTCTCACATACATTCTCTCTCTCCCTCTGTCTCATACATTTTCTCATCAGTCTTGCTTCCGTCCTTTCCGTCTCCCTCCCTCTCTCTACTCTTTCACACATCTTCTCCTTCTCTCTCTTTCCCAGTCTTTGTTCAGGGTGAAGGCTATATATAAATTGAGGGTGCCCTCCTACCATGCCTTTGGAAGGCAATATGTAATTTGTGTCTTGATTTCACTTGTTTGCTATAATTGCTGCATCAGTATGGTATGGCTGACGGTATGCCACCACTAATCTACCAGGGGTTCAAAGACACTAATATTCAGACTCTAACACATTCACTAGATCTGCACAGGGAGAAACTGTAACCCTCGTTATCTTAACCTACAGTATTTTGGGCAAAATGTATTTATTTAATCTTTGACTCTTCCTCTCCTCCTTTTCTCTCTTCATCAATTCTCCGTTTTTTTTTCTTCAATCTTGGGGTGTACAATGCGAATCACCTCCAAAATCAATACAAACCAGGCAAGATAATCAAAAACAAGTCACATGACTCCACCTATCAATGGGAAAAGTGGGTGCAGCTCATTCATAATGGTGTGGAAACTACAAAAAAGCCTGATGCTCAAATTAGAAATAAAAAATGAGATAAAATACAAAGCAGGTGGGGGGGGGGGGGTTTAGTCAGGCAGAGAACGGAAAAAAATAGGCAATCCGTTGAAAAGAATGCAAGACAAGTATTTGTTGGTTCTGTTAAATGGCATAGGCAGTCTTCATGGTTAGTGCTATGTAGAATAAAATGGTCTTACAAGTCTCCTCTCTCTCACTGACAACCTTGTGAGCGTCTGTAACACAGCTGCAATAACAAACGGTGGGTTAAGCAAGGTAAAGTGACACAACCATGAGCCAGCACATAATGTACAGTACAACCTCTATGTCTGTTTTCATCAGCTGTCAGGCACAGAGGGACACAGGTTATATCCACAGAGGAACACTTCCATGCAGAGACACGTTAGAGGACAAGGCTCTAGCATGACATAGAATAGGATTAAACAGTTTGTGAGGGCCACAGTTGACCCTGTACTGTTCGTAGCACAAAATCAATCACACACACGGTTTATGGTCCCGTTCCCAATAAATAGACTCATTTGAAGATGTTATTTATAAGGGAGAAGGGGGATCAGGGATCAGGGATCAGCAGTGGCTTCTAATGCATATTTGGAGCATGGGGAGTCATGGCCAGAAACAGACCTGGCTAGCTTTCTCTAATGACTGAAGGGGTTGGCTGGGGGCAGGTTGGCGACACTACCGTAGGTCGGCTCAGCTCCACTCCCTGTCCTTGGCTCAGTTCTGGAGATGTGGGGACAGGGCTACGGAGCCCAGGAGGCCACCTTGCCCTCCCAGCCTAACGTGACATTATGTCTTCGAAACAGACACACATCTAATTTACAACATCTGCTCCAGAATGTCGTTTGTGTGTGTGGGCGTGTGTGTGTGTGCGTGTGCGTGTGCGTGTGTGTGCGTGTAGGCCAGTGAGTGGGATATTTTAAGTCCTTTATCTATCTTCTGGCCTTAATTTACTGTCCATTAAAAATGTCATAAAGATGTTGTTGATTTTAAAATCTCACTGGTGTCATTTCTAATGACTGGGATTAAATGTGTGAGAAATTAGCCTCCACACACATCCATGAGCCTCCACACACATCCATGAGCCTCCACACACATCCATGAACTTCCACACACACCCATGAGCCTCCACACACATCCATGAAACTCCACACACATCCATGAGCCTCCACACACATCCATGAGCCTCCACACAGATCCATGAGTATACTCAGTCAACCAGATAACACACACACACACACACACATCAGCCCATCAGCCCATCTAATGAAAACATCCAGAAACGACCTGCTACTTGCGCCATAGGCCATTCTGACTCATTATCTGTAGTGACTGTACTGTCCTCTCATGCTATGGCATTGTTTTGATGCCCAGGGCTTTATAACAGTACACTGCAACTCCCTGGATAGTGGACTAGGCTAGAAAGACATGATGCAATGACTCAATGAGTCAGCAAAATATCTAGTTGGTAACTGCCTCTGGAAAGTCTGGAGTTCTCAGATTCTATCCATTGATATGTAGTGGTAAAAAAAAGAATAGGTGAACAAAGTAACGCTGTCTATATTTTCAATGCATTTTTTCGCTTTAGGTGGGTAAACGCCTGGCAAGATGAAAAGGTGCGTTTCCCTTCCACTTCACCACTGATTCTGTATACAGATCTACGTCAAACACAGCAGACCTTGGTCAAATACATATGACAAAAACGTTGAAATACCATAGAGTTGCGCTGTATTTAGCTTGCCTGACAAAATGTAACCAATGGCACAGTCCCAAAAGTGTAAACCAATGGAAAAGTCCAAAAGGTGTAATCCAATAAGCCTTGTTCAACCGTCCTGATCTCCCGAGTTCACATTCTGTTTCACTACACGTGACACGAAATGGGAGCACAAACGGTTAGTTATGGTTCACAAGGCTAGTAAACCAATCAAACAGTCCCAATAGTGTTAAATAATGGAATCGTCCCAAAAGTGTAAACCAATGGAATAGTCCCAAAAGTGCCCACGCTGCTTAAGGTCAAGCTAAATCACGGCACCTCCAGTATTTGGCATAGTGTATTTGACCCAGATGTGACACACAGACACCACTCAAAACTAACACAGACACCACTCAAAACTAACACAGACACCACTCAAAACTAACACAGACACCACTCAAAGATACCACAATTAAAAGATGTGATGTGACTGTGCTCGTTGCTACTGAACAGAGCAGCACAGGGGTCTCTAGTCAAACCTTCTCTCTTACCTCTTTGCTGCCCATCGACATTTCCTCGGAGGCCGAGTCGCTGCTGAAGTCCTCCGTGATAGCGGTCTCAAAGTCTGACTCGCACACCGCGATGGGCACACTCACCGTCAGGCTGGGGTTGTGGATGAACGACATGTAGTTGCACTCGTCCTTTGGGTAATTCTCCGTACTGTCTCCTAACCCCACCCCCAACCCCCCTCCGGGCCGCCCGTTCCCCTCCTTCAGATAGACCCCACTCGGATCTTTAGTGATCTCGACCAACGTGTGATTTGAGATGCAGTTGCCCCCCTTGCCGTTGATGGAGCTGTGGAGCTCGTCCAGGGGCTTGCCCTCCTCCAGTGACCCCTCCTTGACCCCGTTGGTGGCGCCGCCCCCGAGGAACAGGCTCTGAATGACCTGGCGGATGGTCACCTTGACCCAGGCCACGCCCCTCTGGATGCGGCCCACAGCGATCTGCAGGTTGTTCATCTCGCTGTCGTCGTCCGTGGCCGCCAGGTTGTCGGCGCTGAAGGAGCTGAGCAGCAGGGCCAGGAACAGATTCAGGACCTGCAGAGACAGAGGGAGGAAAGGACCAGGAGGGAGGAGAGTTGGAGTCCATTCTGATCTGGGTTCAGTTGTTAATTTGAAGATTCAGGTCAAATTGAAAATTGCATTTCACGTGAATACTATGGCAATGCTTAAAACATATCTGCTGTCCCAGTGTCAAAAAAACAAACTGACCACGAAAGATTCATCACAAGTACTGTGAAATCATCCATAGGTATGGGGATTCTGGGATATACAATGACTACAGTACAGCCACCTACCACCAGGTTCCCTATAACCATGACCATCATAAAGACGATGAGACACATGCTCTGGCCAGCCACCTCCATGCAGTCCCACATGGTCTCGATCCACTCCCCGCACAGCACCCGGAACACGATGAGGAACGAGTGGAAGAAGTCATGCATGTGCCAGCGCGGCAGCTGGCAGTTGTCTGCGATCTTACACACACACTCCTTGTAGCTCTTGCCGAACAGCTGCATGCCCACCACCGCGAAGATGAACACGATGATGGCTAGGACCAGTGTCAAATTACCCAGAGCTCCCACCGAGTTACCGATGATCTTGATCAGCATGTTCAGGGTGGGCCAAGACTTGGCCAGTTTGAACACCCTCAACTGTTGACAAGAAGAATCACATCAGGAGTTTATTTTGTTGTTCCTGGTTGTGACTACGGTACTAATATCTAGCGAACAACAATCAACAAAGCATGAAGATGAATATTACCACTGTATCGAGGAGCGCGTAAAAGAAAGGGCAACTGTTATTCCGCTAAGGAAGGGTAGTATAGTTATGTCTCCTGTAGAAATGTGTCAACTAGAATGTACACAATCTGCTCTGACAGGGTGGACTCGGGAGGAGCTGGCGTCAGAAGTGGGATCTTACCAATCGAAAAGACCGGAGCACAGACAGGCCCTCTACATTGGCCAGGCCGAGCTCCATCAGACTCAGACTGACGATGATGCCATCAAATATGTTCCATCCCTGTTGAAAGTAGTAGTAGGGGTCCAGAGCGATTAGCTTGAAACACATCTCAGCCGTGAAGATGCCCGTGAACACCTACACAGAGACAGAGACAGTAGTTAGATTTGAGCACGGTTCCACATACTTCCATAGAATGAGTGTTAGTGGTTGTGTGGGTAGTGAGTGGGTTAAGCTTGGCTAGCCATACTTATTTGGACCTATGGATAGTGGATAGATACACATCTTTGTATACAATTTCAATAGTATGTGGCCAACTTGGTGGCTGAATCTTCTAAAATAGACTTAGACAATGAAACTGTGAAAAATAACAGATTGGGGATTTGGAAGGTGCCACGTGTGACTTTGAGGAGAAGCTATACCAGGTGCAAGAGATTTTCCTTACAAATTCCTTTGAAATGAAAAAAGCGCTGAGGACATTTCGGAACTCTTATCCACCAGACCTGTACACCCATGAATGGATCTCTATCATTTGTAACTGTTTCTGATGTATGTATTGTGAAGTATTGTTCAATAGATGTACTATGTAAGGCATTTATTCATCTGTGTTTCTATTTCACGATTCATTTTACATATGCTATCAGATTGCTGAGTAAAGGGTTTGGGAGTAAAAAATATCTAAATATATATGATGTATTGTATGAAGAAAAAAATATACAATTAGAAATGGCTGTTAGGGGAGAAAACCACCCCAGTAACAGTATCTTTAACAGCTTGATATTTCGATAAAGCCTTGCAAGTTGACCTCAATAATATTGAACACTTACCAAGTTCCCGACAGAGAGGACGTGATTGAACTCCTTGGTCATGGGATAATGTTCCATGGCCATGAAGAGGGTGTTGAGGACGATACAGACGGTGATGGCCAGGTCCACGAAGGGGTCCATCACCACCGTGTTGACGATCCCCTTGAAACTCAACCACATAGGACAGCAGTCCCAGATCAGATAGGTGTTGGCAAACTTATACCAGCATGGTGGACACTTCTGCCTGGACTCTTCAAGCTCTGGAAAGGGTTTAAACAGACACATTTTAGTGACACTTTCTAATGTCATTTTCCCTCCTTTTTTTTTTTTTTTTTTTTTTACTATTTAGTCATTTAGCAGACGCTCTTCTCCAGAGCGACTTACAAGAGCAATTAAGGTTAAGTGCCTTGCTCAAGGGCACAGACAGATTTTTCACCGTCGACTCAGGGATTTGAACCAGCGACCTTTCGGTTACTGGTTCAGCGGTTTTAAACGCTAGGCTACCTGCTGCCTGTTGGCATGTATACATGTCCCCATTTTGGCTATAAGGCATTATGACTTGTTATAAGCATGTATAACAACTATCAAATATCATATAGTTAACTTTCAGGAAAGTTCTAGCATGCTTTTATAATGTTAAGGAAGACACTTGATCGAAGGCATACACATTATAATGGTTGTTGTAGGCTATGGGTCTTCAAGACGTTTGGTTCATCGGTCTAGTATAATAACATATTATTTGAGAACTTGGTGTGACACCAACCCTCCATGGTGTTGGTGAGAATACTGGCCACACTCATAGCTCTGGCTCTGGCTGGCTCATCTAGGTAGGCCATGGACGCCTGGCGAGACCTCCTCTTCTTCAGCCTCATCTCAGAGTCAGTGGTTGTCCCCTGGAGAACAAGAAACATCTGGAAGAGTTATTCAGTGTACGGACGAGGTGGCCTGTAAGGGACCATAACCATGACTATACCATCCATGTTGGGTTCACTTGAAATAGTATTTATTTTCTGTCAAATACTTTAGATGAGCAAAGGAACAAATGGAATAATCCCAAATGTGCAAACCCGTGTCATCTGGCTCAACAAAAAGAAGATGAATACTATTTGGAGCCTGGACTGATAAAAACTATAGCTCACCACAGGCAGGAGCAGTCCTACAGGCGAGGTGGGCACCGAGGTCCCTCCCACTAGCGAGACGACGCCGTTACAGTCCACGGTGCAGTGCATCTTGCCGTTGGCGGGCAGCAGGACACGCTGAGGGGCCAGGCTAGTCTGACTGACCGTGCTGGAGCGGCGCTCAATACGGCAAGGCACGAACAGGGAGCCGCGGCGGCTGTCGGTGTCCTCGAACGTGCTTTGCTCGTCGTCGGCGAAGTCGTTATCGGAGACCACATCGCGGGCGCGGCCTCGGAAGCTAAACAGGCTAGCTCGGCTGTTCCTCCTCGGGGAGAAGAGTGAGCCGCGGATACTGAGGAGAGACTGGTGGAAGGGGAGAGGAGAGAAAGGTATCAGTACTGAAAAAGAGGAGGAGGATGGAGGTGATAGAGACGATGAAACAGAAGAAGGGAGACCCACATGATTGGAGTGGTTCAGTGGACACTCTGCCCAGTGCAGTGATGAGGAAGATGATGGCAATGAGGACAATGGTGACTAAGACAATGGCCCTTTCCCCTCACTGTGTACTCGCCTGGTTGGGTGAGGAGCATCTCTTCTCGTAGGACAGCCGGTTGGCATCCATAGAAAACCGGAAGCTTAGCCTCTTGATACTGTCCTCCGACTCGGACTTGTGGAACTTCTCGTGCTCGCCCCTCTCTTTTCTCTTCTGACGGTTCATTCTCTCCTTGGCGCTCTTGGAGCTGAGTTTGGAGGTCCCTGAGGAGGCTTCTGAGGAGGGCCCCCCTCTCCCGCTGTACTCTCCGTGGCTCTCTGTGGCTGCTGCCGCGGCAACCTGCCAGCCAACCACACACAAGCACAGTTGTCACGGCAACCAGCACCCGTCTTTGGTGGACAGAGCACAGAGCAGAACAGCAGGCAGCACAAATACCCAAATCAACTTCAAAGAACTTCTAAAAATGGAGGCCTGTGTTTTGTCCCACAAACTGACTGTTTTCTTAACGAAACTGGCAAAGACTAAAAGGTTATCTGTTCCCGGAAGCAAGTGAACAACCCGATTGCTCTTTGAAATTATAACAACCCTGCATAACCTGGGATACAAAATCATACATTTTTCAAAAGCAACCTTGTCCTCGGTATATAAAATCTTTGTGATATCCATGTTTTTGTTATTATTGCATTACTGGACTCTTGGTCAAGCTGTTATTGTAAATAGGAAATGATGTAGCAGATGGAACCTCCCTCCCTTCATGGAACCTAATACTGTAATACCAATACTGCAGAGTAATTATTCCTTCTCTATCTACCTCTTGTTTCCATAGTAATGGAGCACCCTTGTGTGTAAAGGCTTGACACCAAGCAAGCACCAGGACATACTTAAGTAAGAGAGGATTATGGACTTGAGAGAGGAAGGGCAAGGTAGGGAAAGACAGAGAAAGACAGGAAGGACTTTGGCTGTATGCACCCAATACTGTGTCGTCACTCTGGATAAGATGGTCTGCACAATGACTCAAATGCAAATTATAAAAAAGTCAAACTCTGCAATGCAAATTCACAACCAGAAATCAGCCAATACCAATGCCTCCTCCTGCTGTCTCTTGAGCTGCTCCAGCATGGCCTGGAACTCCTCCTCCTTCTGGGCTGCCTCCTCTATGGTGGCCTGGTTCTGCTCATCGTAGGCCATGGCCACCACAGCCAGGATCAGGTTGACCAGGTAGAAGGAACCCAGGAAGATCACCAACACAAAGAAGATCATGTAGGGCTTCCCCGCCGCTCGCAGGGTCTAAGAGGGAGGGAGAGAGAGGGGGGAGGGGGACAATGGAGGGAGGGGGAGGGAGAGAGAGAGAGAAGAAAAGAGAGAGCGATATAGAGAGGGAGGGAGGGAGGGAGAGAGTGATAAGGAGGTAGGTAGGGAGGGGAAAGAGGGAGGGATAGAGGGAGTGGGGAAAGAGGGATAGAGGGAGGGGAGGGAGAGAAGGATAGAGGTAGGGGAGGGAGAGAGGGATAGAGGGAGGGGGAAAGAGGGATAGGGGAGGGGAGGGAGAGAAGGATAGAGGGAGGGGAGGGAGAGAGGGAGGGGAGGGAGAGAGAGATAGAGGGAGGGGGAAAGAGGGATAGAGGGAGGGGAGGGAGAGAAGGATAGAGGGAGGGGAGGGAGAGAGGGATAGAGGGAGGGGGAAAGAGGGATAGAGGGAGGGGAGGGAGAGAAGGAGGGGAGGGAGAGAAGAATAGAGGGAGGGGAGGGAGAGAGGGATAGAGGGAGGGGAAAGAGGGATAGAGGGAGGGGAGGGAGAGAAGGATAGAGGGAGGGGAGGGAGAGAGGGATAGAGGGAGGGGAGGGGGAAAGAGGGATAGAGGGAGGGGAGGGGGAAAGAGGGATAGAGGGAGGGGAGGGAGAGAGGGATAGAGGGATAGAGGGAGGGGAGGGAGAGAGGGATAGAGGGAGGGAGATAGAGAATTGTTTTCATTATATGCATTTTATTTTCTTTACCAGTATTCCTGAGTTGTTTCACTGTTATTTTCAATGATAAAGCACTAAAAGGGGATCAAGTATATCAGATCAGCAAACAGTAAGCGGACATTTTGTTTCTAACCAATCGCTTTGGCCACCTGTTGGTAGAGGTTTTCCCAGAAGTCCTGGGTCATGAGTCTGAACAGGGACAGGAAGGCCCAGCCAAACGAGTCGAAGCTTGTGTAGTCGTAGTCTGGGTTCCTGCCCGCCTTGATGCACGTGAATCCCTCTGGGCACAACCTGTGGTGAAGACCCTCGTACACAACACACAGGTCAGCAAACATGTGGTGGTCACTAAACCACAACCACAAGCCACTTGTACAGTACAGAGCGATACAGTGGATACTTACGGAGTCCACTGAGCAAGCATTGGTTTTCATTAGATTGACTTAACTGCACTTACACTGAATATGATTTCATTTTATATGATCAGCCTGACTACATTAACACTTTCCACAGTAAGAAGCACCTGTTTTTATTCAACTGACTTGACCGCATCAAATGAATCCAACTAAATTCTGCTGAAATAGTATTGTCCTCTCTACTCTCTTGTATTAGCGCCAAGTGCTCTATTCTAGTTAGCACGTCTTCAATGCCTAAGTGTTAAGGAAACGTGTGAGTACGCTTCCATGCAGACTAATAACTTGATATTAAACTGATTAAGGCAGAAGGCAGAGTATGACATTACTCTGCTTATCTTAACCGGCGTACGGTCAAAGTCAATTAAAACACCTGCTTTTCTGAGCAGTCTTTCTGTTTATTAGGACAGGTAAACAGCTTAATCGGTGTTCCAGCTGTGTATTTGATACGTGTATGTACCAGCATTGGCAGCACATACATACTGAAAGTACGCATCTTACAAATATTTTTCACAAACAAACTTCATACGTCCGAACTCAGAATCAAATAGTCTCTGCAAAAAATAACACGTTCGCTGTTGTAAAAACGTTTATTTTGATTGCTGATTTTCCAATGTGTCCATTGAAACATGATTATTCGGTAAATCGTTCTTCTTTCAGAGCACGTAAAGGTTTTAATCAAACTATTATATTAATCTGACAGTGCACGATAAACATATTTATTGTGTGCCTGTAATCGTGCCCAGTAATTCCGTATGCGTGTTGAGGCTGTGTTGGTGAATGTAAGTGGCTGTATAAATAAAGGATGTCGAGTCTCACCCGGCTCCACTGCCATTCCCACAGAGGAGGGCGTCCCTGCGGTTGAGGAGGTAATAGTAATTACCTAGAAGGAAGAACAGAGAGAGGAACAACCAGTCAATATGTTGAGGAGCGCGGGAGGAAAGGAGGGAGGCGGGCAGGGAGGAAAGAGAGGAGGGAGGTTTGAAACTGGATTGAAAGGTTTGAAATTGAGCAAATAATGTTAATGGGTTTTCAAAACTTGTACAGTATTCTGATTTATGAATTAAGCAAACAATCTGCTGTGGCTCTGCTGTTGAGTGCTTTGAGTGAAATAAACAAAAGCACTTTATTAAAATAATTGTTATTATCATTATATATTATATTTGGCAGAAGGGGGGTTGCAACTCAATATTAGGAAGGTGTCCTTAATATATACTGAACAAAAATATAAACGCAACATGTCCTATGGTCCTATGTTTCATGAGCTGAAATAAAATATCCCAGAAATGTTCCATATACACAAAAACCTTACATTTTGTGCACATATTTATTACATCCCTATTAGTGAGTATTTCTCCTTTGCCACGATAATCCATCCTCCTGACAGGTGTGACATATCAAGAAGCTGATTAAACAGCATGATCATTACACAGATGCACCTTGTGCTGGGGACAATGTGCACTTTTGTCACACAACGCCACAGATGTCTCAAGTTTTGAGGGAATGTGCAATTGGCATGCTGACTGCAGGAATGTCTACCAGAGCTGTTGCCAGAGAATTTAATGTTCATTTCTCTACCATAAGCCGCCTTCAACGTCATTTTAGAGAATTTGGCAGTACGTCCAACCGGCCTCACAACCGCAGACCACGTGTAAACTTCATCACCTGCCGGATCGTCTGAGACCAGCCTCTCAGACAGCTGATGAAACTGAGGAGTATTTCTGTCCATAATTCCCCTTTTGTGGGGAAGAACTCATTCTGATTGCTTGGGCCTGGCTCCCAAGTGGGTGGGTCTACGCCCTCCAGTGGCTGCGCCCCTGCCCAATCATGTGAAATCCATAGATTAGTGCCTAATTTATTTATTTCATTTCACTGATTCCCTTATATGAACTGTAATTCAGTAAAATCATTGAAATTGTCACATGTTGCGTTTATATTTTTGTTTAGTATATACAGTATATATATATATATATATATATATATATATATATATATATATATATATACACACACACACACTGAGTGTACAAAACATGTACAAAACGTTAAGAACAACTTCCTAATATTGAGTTGCATCCCCCTTTTGCCCTCAGATCAGCCTCAGTTTCTCGGGGCATGGACTCGACAAGTTCAACGGCACTTACATATTTTGTCTTTCCCATTAACCTTCTGAATAGCACACATACACAAACTATGTCTCAATTGTCTCAAGGCTTACACTTGTCTCCTCCCCTTCATCTTCACTGATTGAAGTGACATTAATAAGGGATCATAGCTTTCACCTGGATTCACCTGGTCAGTCTATGACATGGCAAGAGCAGGCATCCTTAATGTTTTAGACACTCAGTGTGTGTGTGTGTATATAGAGTTGAAGTCGAAAGTTTACATACACTTAGGTTGGAGTCATTAAAACTTGTTTTTCAACCAATTTTTCCAACAATTGTTTAAAGACAGATTATTTCACTTATAATTCACTCTATCACAATTCCAGTGGGTCAGAAGTTTACATACACTAAGTTGACTGTGCCTTTAAACAGCTTGGAAAATTCCAGAAAATTATGTCATGGCTTTTTTCTGATAGGCTAATTGACATCATTAGCCTATCATCCTTGGGAGCAATTTCCAAATGCCTGAAGGTACCACGTTCATCTGTACAAACAATAGTATGCAAGTATAAACACCATGGGACCACGCAGCCGTCATACCGCTCAGGAAGGAGATGTGTTCTGTCTCCTAGAGATGAACGTACTTTGGTGCGAAACGTGCAAATCAATCCCAGAACAACAGCAAAGGACCTTGTGAAGATGCTGGAGGAAACAGGTACAAAAGCATCTATATCCACAGTAAAACGAGTCCTATATCGACATAACCTGAAAGGCCACTCAGCAAGGAAGTAGCCACTGCTCCAAAACCGCCATAAAAAAGCCAGACTACTGTTTGCAATTGCACATGGGGACAAAGATCGTACTTTTTGGAGAAATGTCCTCTGGTTTGATGAAACAAAAATAGAACTGTTTGGCCATAATGACCATCGTTATATTTGGAGGAAAAAGGGGGAGGCTTGCAAGCCGAAGAACACCATCCCAACCGTGAAGCACGGGGGTGGCAGCATCATGTTGTGAGGGTGCTTTGCTGCAGGAGGGACTGGTGCACTTCACAAAATAGATGGCCTCATGAGGCAGGAAAATTACGTGAATATATTGAAGCAACATCTCAAGACATCAGTCAGGAAGTCACAGCTTGGTCGCAAATGAGTCTTCCAAATGGACAATGACCCCAAGCATACTTCCAAAGTTGTGGCAAAATGGCTTAAGGACAACAAAGTCAAGGTATTGGAGTGGTCATCACAAAACTCTGACCTCAATCCAATAGACAATTTGTGGGCAGAACTGAAAAAGCGTGTGTGAGCAAGGAGGCCTACAAACCTGACTCAGTTACACCAGCTCTGTCAGGAGGAATGGGCCAAAATTCACCCAAATTATTGTAGGAAGCTTGTGGAAGGCTACCCGAAACATTTGACCCAAGTTAAACCAATTAAAGGCAATGCTTTCAAATACTAATTGAGTGTATGCAAACTTCTGACCCACTGGTAATGTGATGAAAGAAATAAAAGCTGAAATAAATAATTCTCTCTACTATTATTCTGACATTTCACATTCTTAAAATAAAGTGGTGATCCTAACTGACCTAAGACAGGGAATTTTTACTAGGATTAAATGTCAGGAATTGTGAAAAACTGAGTTTAAATGTATTTGGCTAAGGTGTATGTAAACTTCCGACTTCAACTGTATATTTATATATCGTGCAGAGGTAATAACTCCAACAATATCTCATCATGACCATAACTGGAACATTATGGACCAAGGAGGACCACAATAAACCACTTCATAGCCACTACTGTGGGTGAATGATAGGTTGTTGTCATTAAATAAATTATTCACAAAAACAAAGGACGCAAGGAGTAAACATTAAATTATACAAGGATATCAATTATTAAACTAATGTATCCCCTGAGACTGGAGGTCAATGAGACATATACTGTCTGTTTGGCAGTGTACCAACAGCTCAGGGGAAGAGGACAGAGAGATGTCCAATAGAGTTTGACCCTGTGACCTTCTGGCCTTGATTATTAAAAACTGCTGGCTGCAGAGAGATGGAGGCTTTACTGGAACTCTCACCCACCTAACTGCTACACCTCCCTCCCAGACCTCTGTGACTCACATCCTCCATTACTCTCTCCATCTTTCCATCTCTCACTCAAATTGATTTATTTGCATGACATTGCATCAGTTCCATTGTCATTTTCCCCTGTTTTCTCTACCTTCTCTCTCCCGCTCTCGCTCTCTCTATCTTTGTAAATCCCTTTCCTCTTTATCCTTAGACCATTTTCACTCTACCCTTTCTCTCTTCTTCATTTATCTCCTCCTCCGTTTCCGCCTTCTCCCCTCTCTCCCCATGACATCAGTGTCATATGTTGCTGGTCTGGTCTGTGTGCCCACCTGCCTGCCCGCCTGCCGCGCCCAACCAGCGGCCAGTGACAGCCTCCTCTCTCTCTCTTTCTCTCATAATGTGCCTGTTTTCTCACACACAGACAGTGTGTAGGAGGGGATGGGGGGGTGGGGTGGGGGGTGGGGGGGGGTTCTTGTTGTGGGCGATTATCCGCCACATTTTCCACAATTCCCCACCAATCGCTGTCACTCTTTATCACGCTGCTTCACAGAAAGTGAGCAGGGCATGGGCTGTCTGGTTTCATTTCACGGAATATGAAGTCTGTCTGAGTAGTGTGACTCAGATACTATTTGAGGTATAGAACTTGACCCTCATTACCCCGGTGCCCCTGCAGACAAAACAAGCACTTTGCTTACTCTCATCGTTGATGTACTCAGTCCAGTTTACGGAGCTTGTGACGTTGAAATCAGTGCCATTGAAATCGGTTCCATTTAAGTTTGGAGTTCCCAGAGTTCTGTTCAGGCGGTCGTCGGGGGTCGTGTCATTAACGAGGTTGCGGATACACTTCTGCCTCAGGTTGCCCATGAAGAGCTGCAGGCCAATCAGGGCGAAGACGCTGAGACAGAAAACGGTGAGGATCATGACGTCGGAGAGCTTCTTGACCGACTGGATCAGAGCGCCCACGATGGTCTTGAGTCCTGCAAGGGAGGGACGACGCACAGTCCTGGTTAACAGCTCCAACTGGTTAATAGAACAGATACATAATACAGTATAGAAATATAGTATAGAAATGCTAAGGTATATAGAAATGCTTCAGCCCCCAATGATAGCTAGCAAGCAGCATAGGAGATCCATATGTCAAGTTTCTGTATGGCATTCATACAGGAGCCAATTGAGGTATAGACTGATCATTTTTTCTCATGGATCTCTCCAGAGATGGTGTTGTTGGTGTTAAGATTACCCAGTTCATAACACACTTAGATTAACCCCTAGCAAACTGTCTACACAGACAGTCTGTTTGTTGATAATCAAATTCTCTTTCTGAATAGACTCAGATCACTACAAATATCGTATCATATTCATATCATTACTTAGTGATCTGTACAGCAATGTAATAATTACGTAATGGACAAATTGTGATCATTCAGTTTGATAGGGACCAAGTGTGTTGGGGTTTTAGTGATGCTAAGCAGATGCTAAGCTACAGGACTGTTTTTCTAGCACAGACTGAAATATGTTCTGGGATTCTTCCGATGGCATTGAGGAGTATACCACATCAGTCACTGGCTTCATCAATAAGTGCATTGATGACGTCGTCCCCTCAGTGACCGTACGTACATACCCCAACCAGAAGCCATGTATTACAGGCAACCTCTGCACTGAGCTAAAATGTAGAACTGCCGCTTACAAGAAGCGGGACTCTAACCCGGAATCTTATAAGAAATCCCGCTATGCCCTCCGATGAACCATCAAACAGGCAAAGCGTCAATACAGGACTAAGATATAATCATAATACCTGTACACTGGCTCCAACGCTCGTCGGATGTGGCAGGACTTGCAAACTATTACAGACTACAAAGGTAAGCCCAGCCGAGAGCTGCCCAGTGACACGAGCCTGTCAGACAAGCTAAATTACTTATATGCTCGCTTCGAGGAAAGTAACACTGAAACATGCATGAGAGCATCAGCTGTTCCAGACGACTGTGTGATCACGCTCTCCGCAGCCGATGTAAGACCTTTAATCAGGTCAACAATCACAAGGCTGCAGGGCCAGACGGATTACCAGGACGTGTACTCCGAGCATGCGCTGACCAACTGGCAAGTGTCTTCACTGACATTTTCAACCTCTCCCTGTCTGAATCTGTAATACCAACATGTTTCAAGCAGACCACCACAGTCCCTGTGCCCAAGAACACTAAGGTAACTTGCCTAAATGACTACTGACCCGTAGCACTTACGTCTGTAGCCATGAAGTGCTTTGAAAGGCTGGTCATGGCTCATATCAACATCATTATCCCAGAAACCCTAGACCCACTCCAATTTGCATACCTGGCCCAACAAATCCACAGATGATGCACTCCACAACGCCCTTTCACACCTGGACAAAAGGAACACCTATGTGAGAATGCTATTCATTGACTACAGCTCAGCGTTCAACACCATAGTGCCCTCAAAGCTCATCACTAAGCTAAGGACCCTGGGACTAAACACCTCCCTCTGCAACTGGATCCTGGACTTCCTGACGGGCCACCCCCAGGTGGTAAGGGTAGGTAACAACACATTCACCACGCTGATCTCCAACACGGGGGCCCCTCAGGGGTGCGTGCTCAGTCCCCTCCTGTACTCCCTGTTCACTCATGACTGCATGGCCAGGCATGACTCCAATACCATCATTAAGTTTTCAGATGACACAACAGTGGTAGGCCTGATTACTGACAATGACGAGACAGCCTACAGGGAAAAGGTCAGAGACCTGGCCGTGTGGTGCCAGGACAACAACCTCTCCCTCAACATGATCAAGACAAAGGAGATGATTGTGGACTACAGGAAAAGGAGGACCGAGCACGAACACATCACCAACAAACTAACATGGTCCAACCACACCAAGACAGTTGTGAAGAGGGCATGAAAAAACGTATTCCCCCTCAATAGACTGAAAAGATTTGGCATGGGTCCTCAGATCCTCAAAAGGTTCTACAGGTGCACCATCGAGAGCATCCTGACGTGTTGCATCACTGCCTGGTACGGCAACTGCTCAGCCTCCGACCGCAAGGCACTACAGAGGGCTAAGCTTCCTGCCATCCAGGACCTCTATACCAGTTGGTGTCAGAGGAAGGCCCTAAAAATTGTCAAAGACTCCAGCCACCCTAGTCATAGACTGTTCTCTCTGCTACAGCATGGCAAGCGGTACCAGAGCGCCAAGTCTAGGTCCAAGAGGCTTCTAAACAGCTTCTACCCCCAAGCCATAAGACTCCTGAACATCTAATCAAATGGCTACCCAGAATATTTGCATTGCCCCCCCTCTTTTACACTGCTGCTACTCTCTGTTATTACCTATGCATAGTCACTTTAATAACTCTGCCTACATGTACATATTACCTCAATTACCTTGACTAACCGGTGCCCCCACACATTGCCTCTGTACCGGTACCCCCTGTATATAGCCTCACTATTGTTATTTTACTGCTGCTCTTTAATTATTTGGTATTTTTCTTAAAACTGCATTGTTGGTTAGGGGCTTGTAAGTAAGCATTTCAATGTAAGGTCTACCTGTTGTATTCGGCACATGTGACAAATAACATTTGATTTGATTGGATTTGATTTGATTTGAAAGCGGGCTGATGTAGGTTGAAGTTAGAGACCCCCACTAATCATGCGGTCAATGATGTGATTGGTTGGTCCATGAAACCGAGAGATGACAATGTTGTGAGAGTGTGTGTGTCATGGCATTGCCTAGCATCACTCTAGTACAACCCTATTCAACAACCACCACACACAGTGAACAAGACATACATGCAACCTAGAACAAGGACAGAGAGGGGGAACCCTAGACACAAATGCTCACCACACAAATTGTCTTTTGCAATGTCTCATGCATAAAAAAGCAAACAAATAATAAATATTCCACCTAATTTCCCCAAAGGGCAAGATAACAAAGAAAGAGAATTACAGGAAGAAAGTGAAAGTAATGTAATGTATCTAAAAGCGTGGAATCTTTTCCATCTCGATGGAGTGGGCCCGGATTCCTGCTTTTACTGGCCTGTGGAAAGGCAGCGTGACAGAGGCAACAACGCTAGGCTAAGCTAACGTGAGATGAGCAGTTACTGTTTCTCAGATGGAGCGAATTAGCCATTAGCCGTTAGCTTATAGCCTTGTTGCTAGCATTTAAGCATTTAACCTTTAACCTCTGACCTGGGCTCTCTCACCTGGGATGACTGATATAGTTTTGAGGGCTCGGAGAACCCTGAAGGTTCTGAGGGCCGAGACATTACCCAGGTCCACAAACTCTGTCACATATCTGTAAGGGAAGGCAGCAGGGGGGAGGTTTGGGGGAGGGAGGAGGAGCGAGGGAATGGGGAAGTCACACAAAAACGGACAGGACAGACACCATGGCAACACAAGGGGGTTGGGGGGGGGGTCGACAAACGTCACAAACAAAAGACATCTTGGCTGACGGGTGAGAGAGCAGACACAGGTTCTTACCTGGGATTACCGAGATAGTTTTCAAAGCTCGCAATACTCTGAAAGTGCGCAGGGCTGAAACATTGCCTAGGTTTACAAACTCTGTTACATACCTGCAGGATTAAATGCACAGTTAAAAATCTGCATTGTACCCTGACATACTTGCAAATGCACACACACACACACACACACACACGTACAGACGCAGGTACACACATACGCGCATATGAATACACGTCAAGTACACACTTTCACAGTAGAATTCATTCGATCAAATGTACTACACCATAAACACAGGAGTACATTAGATATCATACATACAGTATATACGTTTTCGAGAAAGATCATTTGAAAAAGACTATTTTATTGAGTAAATGTAGTTAATGGCTTCTTTTCATTTTGAAGAGAGATTAAAATGTAATGAACTGATGGCCCTTTGTTAATGTAAAAATAGAAACGTAACGAACTAAGGTTGCGCCATTAGATTCGGGGTGGGGTCGCGAGAACAAAATAAACGGGGTCCCCAGAAATTCTGCCCCCCCCCCCAAGAAAATGGGGTCCCCGCTGAAAAAGTTTCAATGCCACCGGTCTAGAGGGTTGAGTGTGGTGATACTGCTCTAACCTCTGTGTCCATACGTTTCAAACCAGTCCTTCCAGTTACACGGCAGAATCAGAATATACACTGACTGTACAAACAATAAGGACACCTGCTCTCTCCATGACATAGACTGAACAGGTGATTCCAGGTGAAAAGCTATGATCCCTTATTGAAGTCACGTGTTAAATCCACTTCAGTCCGTGTAGACGAAGGGGAGGAGACAGGTTAGAGAAAGATGTTTAAGCCTGAAGACAAATGAGACATGGATTGTGTGCGTGTGCCATTCAGGGGGTGAATGGGCGAGACAAAAGATTTAAGTGCCTTTGAACGGGGTGTGGTAGTAGGTGCCAGGCACACCGGTTTGTGTCAAGAACTGCAATGCTGCTGGGTTTTCCACGGTCAACATGGGCCAGCATTTTGAGCGCAGGTGGGGGGGGGAGCAACCGAAGGTGTTCATAATGTTTGGTATAGTCAGTATGTCAGTATATATTGATATTTGGATTAGTGACATGAGTAGCAGTTTTGTAGTGAAGTGTTATATTAATTATACTTTTTTTTCTTAATCTACGCTGGTTAGGAGAAATACATACATCAGTCCTAGATAATAATGCATCAATGCCTCATAATATCCTATTCTATTGATCCTAGCTGGAAATATAAGTCCTACATACATCTGTGGTAATACTTACGCCATGGAGATTACCATGAAGTCCAACCAGTTCCATGGATCCCTGAGGAAGGTGAACTTCCCCACACAGAACCCCCTCGCCAAGATTTTAATGAGAGACTCGAATGTGTATATCCCTGTGAACGTGTACCTGATCAAACCAAGAGAGAAAGGCATTATGATGGTTGCTATGGAAGTCAACAACAACAGCCCTATTCAATCAAAACCTTATGCCTATTTTCTGGGGCTAGACCAAAACAACACTATTTGTCCTGTGCCAGTGTAGGCTCTGTTCCAATTTTGATACCAAGATAACAATTGTAAGTGTTATGCTAGTGTGGATATCAGTGGAGGCTGCTGAGGGGAGAACGGCTCATAATAATGTCTGGAACGGAGCGAATGGAATGGCATCAAACCGTGTGTTTGATGTATTTGATACCATTCCACCTATTCCTCCAGTCATTACCACCAGCCCATCCTCCCCAGTTAAGGAGCCGCCAACCTCCTGTGGTGCATACTGGAGCATAGCCAATGTTTGAATTGTCATGCTAATTCGTTTCTTTTGCTTTCTCAGAGTAGAAATTCCTGAGATTACTTGAGCCCAAACGCAAATATGCATTCTCACACTGGAAACAGAATTGTATCTTTGCCTTACCAAGGAAGCTATAAAAACGGGTGTCAATTGAATAGGGTAACAGCCAATAATAAGTAACCTACAGGAATTAAATCTAGAATATAAATTACTTACTCAACATTCTTGGCCCAGTCCGGGGGGTTGCTCAGAGTCATAAATGCACAGTTGGTCAAAATGGTGAACATGATTAACATGCTGAACAACGTACAGAGACACAAGTCAAGGAAAGAATCCAACACGTTCAGAGACACTTGTAAAGCAATGTGACATCAAGGCTAACTAATAATGAGGACTAGGCCCCGAGTGTTCCGTGAGCATAGGCCTTTACCAGGAAAAACTCCATGCCCTATACAGCCTAGAAATATCGACCCAGAATTTTTTCTTGGTCAGGTCACATGGACACGAACCACTCAGGGAACCCTCTTCCATAACATGTTTTCAAAGTCGACATACAATTTAGTCACATTTCTCTCACATACATGCTCCATATGACACCAAACTAGGCCGTAATTATATCAAACCAAGCCTTGATATAGATGTGAAAGGATATGAGTGTACTAAAACTGCAATTGCTATTCTCCGTAGAGGATTGAAGGGGCTTAGGATGTAACAGGCAGGAGTGGCGTTGAAACGGAATATTGCCTTGCCGCGATTCAATACTATAAATGTCTGAAAGAGGAAGAGAGAAAGAGAAAGAAAGAGAGAGAGAGAGAGAGAGAGAGAGAGAGAGAGAGAGAGAGAGAGAGACAGAGAAAGAGAGACAGAGAAAGAGAGACAGAGAGACAGAGAGAGAGAGAGAGAGAGGAAGAGTTGAGTTGTCCAAATGACATGAGGTGATATGTAGAACATCTTTGACTGACTATGGAACTAAGACTACAAGAAGTGACCGTGGCTGTGAAACACACCCATCCCAGCTGTGCACACCACCACAGCACCAAGGCAAGGCCAAGACATTGTCCACCACTGTTGATGGTGTGCTGAGGCTGTACTGTGCTCCTGTTACTATTGGTGTTGTTCCTTCTGTCTGGCACGCTCAAACCCCAGAGGACAGAAGAGCAGCCAGGCAGTCCCTCTCTCTCTCTCAGATGGACTCATGATGCGCGTGTGTGTATGTGTACCCGTGCAAGTGTGACTTTCTATGTGTTTGTATGTGTACACACGTGTGTAGGGTGTGAGGGGTGTGTGTGTTTACCCATGCAAGTGTAACTCTGTGTGCATGTATGTGTGTTTCTGTCTAAGTGTGTTTGTGTGTTTCCGTCTATGTGGGTGTGTGTGTGTGTGTCTGATCACGGCAGTGTGAAAGTGTTAGGTAGACTCTGTAAACAACCGTCCTACAGAAGGGGCTTCTACAGTACACTGTGTCTGGATGACTACATCAAAGACTCAGCTGGGGCCACAGTTCAGCTCAGTTCCTGCCACCTGTGTGTTGGCTGCTAGTTAGCCTTGGCACCATCTGAGGAGGACCCTAGAGTGTGGCTGCTAGTTAGCCTTGGCACCATCTGAGGAGGACCCTAGAGTGTGATGACATGAACTGAGTGCTCAGAAACAGTGCCTCAAATGTAATTTGGTCTGTTTTTGTTATTCTTTGAAGATGCATCACTGATTGCACCAGTTAATGCATAAATGACACAACATGGCACATGAATGCAGCATGAGGACAACACCATGTTGCCGCTTTGGAGCATGGTATGCTAGCTTTGCTTAAAATTCAGAACATTCTGTGAACTCCTATGTGTCATTATTGGCCAGCAGGGGATAACGTGATTGCCAATGAGTCTTGCAATGTCTTGTGAATGTACCATAATAATTTGGGATTGAAAAATTGACCAAACCATAAACGTTGTGGGTGTGGTTTAGCCTGAGTACCATATGACATGAAATAGGAGTTGGCGAGACAGCACAAACAGATCTGGAACTTAGGCTATGTGTGGGTGTGTCCAGACTCCAGACGTACCTTCTGATTGGAGTAGAAGGGGTCCAGGTCCTCCAGAGGGGTGGAGACAAAGCCTTCGGGGACGTCACCGTAGATGAAGGGGAGGGACTTCCCCGCCTCCAGGTCGCTGTTAGGCTTGGGCCCGTTGTCATCGCTGTCGCTACAGCGGTCAACGCAGGGTCTCCGGGTCTCCTCCTCGGCGACGCGCCTTTCGATGGCGGCAAGCGAGTCGGGACAAAAGTGGCAGAAGCTGTCAGGTCCGGGCGGTACAAGCAGCTGTGCCATCTTGTCATGGTGCTCCTTCACAGGGATGCTTGGGCCTCCGCCAGGGCAGGGGGCTGGGGAGAGAGGGAGGGAGATCAGGAAGGCCCAGCTACAACATTTAGCCTATAGCACATGGTGCTCCTTCACAGGGATGCTTGGGGCTCCGCCAGGGCAGGGGGCTGGGGAGAGAGGGAGGGAGATCAGGAAGGCCCAGCTACAACATTTAGCCTATAGCACATGGTGTGCATGACAAGTGGCCAGGGATACACCCAGTACTCTACTGTATGTTCAGACAAATACTCCCCCCTCCCCCTAAGACGAATGTCAAATACGTATTGGGAGGACACAACTGAAACAGCATGCATGGCAATATAATCTTAACGTCCCATGACGTCTACTGTATCTTACTGTACTGTAGCACCATGTTCAGATATACCAGTACGTCATCATATACAGAGACCTGGTTACAGCCCTTTTGTTTATATGAAACGATACACGCTCTTTTTCTGCTGAGAAGGGAAGCGGTCACCAAGTTAAAACAGAGATAAAGGTGACCACAGAGATTATTTGAAACTTCTTAAATGTAATTCTACTTCAATATGTTCCCAGGGTTGTCACTGCCACTGTGGTTGTTTTAAAAGCAGCCAACTGCTGTGGATAGATCACCCTCATTGTGGATACGTCTGTGATGGAAATAACCACTCATTTTCTCTCTCGCCACGGCCGATTCTCCATCAACATCAATCAACGCCCACACACACCTTCCTCTCCCCCTCCCTTCTCCCCCGTTTCTCTTTCTCTCCCTCCCTCCAAAGGCCTACCCTGTTTCCTCCAGAGGCCCAGGGAGAGATACAAACAAGCACTCCCTTGAAACCCAAGTGGGCCATTAGAACAAAGCCTGTACCTTGAAGACAACACATATTCAGAGGCCAGTGAGGGCAGTGGGGCCTCCCTGTCTGGGAGCAGGGGCCAGAGAATAGGACTGTGATCCACCAGCGGCTTCTCTCTCATCACATCTTTAACACTGTGATCCTCGTTACGGAATGGTACTACTGACAAAGCCTTCATTGTCAGTCTTTATCATGTAATATTTCTGAAACAATGAAGGAGCTGCAGATGTGTCACCTAGCAACCCTAATATCGTCTGACTTATGAGAAATGGCAACCCTATATTGTCTGACTACTGACAAATGGCACATACAAAACAGTGACACAGCACCCAGCACACACTTCCACGGGGCTCCTAGGCCAGCCGAGGAGGGATCTCATTTGCATTCATCAAGTTAGCACCATTTGGTTTCTGATTGCTGTTTGAGCAACTGACGCCAAAGTAGTAGGTGTTTTCAGAGTTGATGAGTGTTTCTACAGACTATAAGTAACAATTCAACTAACCATCTACTAACCCTAACCCTTAACCTAACCCTAAACTTAACGGTTAACCTTATCCTAGCACTAACCCTTACCCTATAACCCTTATTCTAAACCTAACCGTAACCTTACCAACCAGTTGCTTATCAACAGATAGTTTGTTGATAGTATGACCATCGTTTGAGCATCTACAGATGGACTATCTAAATAAAGTGTGCCCGAAATCACCTTTGTTCTAATTTATGGCATGGAATAGGCGTAAAAATGGGGAATTACAGTGACCTCATACAGTTGAAGTCGGAAGTTTACATACGCCTTAGCCAAATACATTTAAACTCAGTTTTTCACAATTCCTGACATTTAATCCTAGTATAAATTCCCTGTCTTAGGTCAGTTAGGATCACCACTTTCTTTTAAGATTGTGAAATTTCAGAATAATAGTAGAGAGAATGATTTATTTCAGCTTTTATTTCTTTCATCACATTCCCAGTGGGTCAGAAATGTACATACCCTCAATTAGTATTTGGTAGCATTGCCTTAAAATGGTTAACTAGGGGTCAATTGTTTCGAGTAGCCTTCCACAAGCTTCCCACAATAAGTTGGGGGAATTTTGGCCCATTCCTCCTGACAGAGCTGGTGTAACTGAGTCAGGTTTGTAGGCCTCCTTGCTCGCACACACTTTTTCAGTTCTGCACACACATTTTCTATAGGATTGAGGTCAGGGCTTTGTGATGGCCACTCCAATACCTTGACTTTGTTGTCCTTAAGGCATTTTTCCACAACTTTGGAAGTATGCTTGGGGTCATTGTCCTTTTGGAAGACCCATTTGCGACCAAGTTTTGACTTCCTGACTGATGTCTTGAGATGTTGCTTCAATATATCCACATAATTTTCCTACCTCATGATGCCATCTATTTTGTTTAGTGCACCAGTCCCTCCTGCAGCAAAGCACCCCCACAACATGATGCTGCCACCCCCGTGCTTCACGGTTGGGATGGTGTTCTTCAGCTTGCAAGCAACCCCCTTTTTCCTCCAAACATAACTATGGTCATTATGGCCAAACAGTTCTATTTTTGTTTCATCAGACCAGAGGACATTTCTCCAAAAAGTACAATCTTTGTCCCCATGTGCAGTTGTAAACCATAGTCTGGCTTTTTTATGGCAGTTTTGGAGCAGTGGCTTCTTCCTTGCTGAGCAGCCTTTCAGGTTATGTCAATATTGGACTTGTTTTACTGTGGATATAGATACTTTTGTACCTGTTTCCTCCAGCATTTTCACAAGGTCCTTTGCTGTTGTTCTGGGAGTGATTTGCACACCAAAGTATGTTCATCTCTAGGAGACAGAACACATCTCCTTCCTGAGCAGTATTTTTATTTTACCTTAACTAGGCAAGTCAGTTAAGAACAAACTCATATTTTCAATGGCAGCCTAGGAACAGTGGGTTAACTGCCTTATTCAGGGCAGAACGACAGATCTTTACCGTGTCAGCTCAGGGATTTGATCTTGCAACCTTTCAGTTACTAGTCTAACGCTCTAACCACTAGGCTATGTGGTCCCGTGGTATTTATACTTGCGTATTATTGTTTGTACAGATGAACGTGGTACGTTCAGGTATTTGGAAATTGCTCCCAAGGATGAACCAGACTTGTGGAGGTCTACATTTTTTTTCTGAGGTCTTGGCTGATTTCTTTCGATTTTCCCATGATGTCAAGCAAAGAGGCACTGATTTTGAAGGTAAGCCTTGAAATACATCCACAGGTACAACTCCAATTGACTCAAAGGATGTCAATTAGCCTATCAGAAGCTTTTAAAGCCATGACATCATTTTCTGGAATTTTCCAAGCTGTTTAAAGGCACAGTCAACTTAGTGTATGTAAACTTCTGACCCACTGGAATTGTGATACAGTGAATTATAAGTGTAATAATCTGTCTGTAAACAATTGTTGGAAAAATGACTTGTGTCGTGCACAAAGTAGATGTCCTAACCGACTTGCCAAAACTATAGTTTCTTAACAAGAAATGTGTGGAGTGGTTGAAAAACTAGTTTTAATGACTCCAACCTAAGTGTATGTAAACTTCTGACTTCAACTGTATATCCTATGGTTCTTTGTACATTAGCCGATATCTGTGTCACTGTGTCCTAGCTAGCTTTCCCCATGGGGAACTTCATAAACACATCTGCTTGTGTTCTAAAGACAGCCTGGGGACCCACTGCTCCGATGTGTGAGTTAGTTGACAGCACGTCACCTAAGAGCCCTATGAGAGGTTTGCTAGACCCTATGCTAGTACACACGCCCACAACTGAACCAGTCTCTGACGGCTTGTTTTGCCTGGAGTCAAACAACACCGCAGACACGGATTATTTATAAACTCTAACGTTGAATGCAATGCTATCTCCAGTTTTAGCATGCATCGGTAGCTATACTTTCTGGCACGTTAGGGTTTTGAATGGACATGACATTTCCAAAGACATTTCAAATCAAAAAGGTAGTCCTGGGTGGACGGCATTTCTCCGAAGAATGTTTCAAATGTCGACCTCCACATTTAAAAAGGTTGTTTTAATATGATGATGTCTGTCTGTGATTGGGATAAAGAAGCTTCGGGAATATCATACTCGGCATGTGATCGATATCACAGCTGGAATTTGTCCGATCTGTTCACAGACACACGAATCCCTCGAGACTTTATGTAGGCTGTTATCAACAAAAGTATGTACTCGAGACATATATTAAATCAATACATACTGCTATTATATCAATACATTAAATGTGACATATGAGTTGTAGTAACCGTCCATATTAGTACGTATTGCTGCGTTGCCTAATTTTCTCGGAACACGTCTGCTGTCCATGGTGCTGAAATGTGAAACAACACGGAAAACACCAATTTGTGGCTCATACGCCGAACGGCAGACAGAAACCAAATGGCAAGCTACTAACAGAAACACAGGTAACCACAACATACAGCCGTTTTGTCATCATGAAACGCATAGCCAAACACATGAAGGTGTGAAACAAGTTAGGAATCGATTGATGGCTAATAAATCCGTCTAGACAAGTCCAGTGGTTTGCTTTTAAATACATTTATGTAGCCTTATCACGAGCAATAAGCACAGGCTACAGGTATAATCTGAAAGAGAAGGTGAGACTAGTAGCCATACCTTAATTGTCGTGGATTCAAAACGAGCAGGGGAGGCGGCAGCTGTCGCCATATTGACGTATCCGTGTATTTCCTCGAATTTACCGCTTCTCATTTGTAACATCTCCGCCCTGCCACCACCATCTGGCGCACATAAGTCTCCAAAAACCGAGGGACTCAGATCATAGTTGGAAAGAGCGAGGAACATTAAGGAGCAACAGTGGCCATCTCTCTCAATCACCACAATTCCCGAAAACAGTGACGTGAGTGACAAAATCTGTTCCCAAGCGCGCGTCACCGTCAACCACCCAACTGAATGGTGTGAATAGATCTCATAACAGTGCCTGGGCGTTCCCTTACCCGTTCCCTTACCCATACCAGTTGTTTATTCCTTGTAATTGATCCACCATAGATCCTGTTAGCTGAAATATGGATAAACGTTTGTATTTTGCCACTACATTCTCTATGTAGCAGTGTTTAGCCATGAGCATATCTTATGTCCATGACACTAGAGTCGTCTATCCTAAGTTATAGCCTAAGAAGCAGTTTTGCCATCTATTTTTACATTATCGAGACATGACCGCGAATGACTCAAGCTGTTTGAACAATATCGATGGAAAATATGATCGTGATCACCGTTTGCTCAATGCGTTCGTG
>NC_042995.1:14392199-14505190 GCF_901001165.1 Salmo trutta
GTGACAATAACGGCTATAAACATATTCATCAAGTAGCAGGTGTAAGTACTAAGTAGTACACTTCTCTTCATACACCTTCTCAGTAACCCAGACATGGTTATGATACACACTTGATTAAGTAATATTTGTATGTGATCCTTGCAGGGCACAGCAACAGCTGTCACCTCAGGGACTTGGGAGGTCATTGACATTTTAAAAGTGACGAGCAACAACATATACTATTCAAGCAACCAATATGGTGACAAGCCAGGAGGGAGAAACGTTTACAAGTAAGAATATCACTCTTTCATTTTCATGCCTTGGTTCTGTCATGCTCATGCAGTCATTTCCAACATGCATAACCTATGACTTACTATCACTCTATATTTGTAGCCAATAGAATCATGTCAGTGGTTTGTGTGTGTGTGTGTGTGTGTGTGTGTCAGGATCACTCTTGGAGCCACTCCCCCCGCCACCCAATGCCTGACCTGTACCCTGAATGAGGACAGGTGTCAATACAACTCAGCTTACTTCAGCCATGATGCCTCTTTCTTCCGCATGGACTGCTCAGGTCCGTCAGCCACACAACATACAAGCACACACACACACTACACAACCCACTATCCAAACAGTGTTTGTGCAGTCAAGTCATCACAATACTGTAGCTGTGACATCCCTAAACAAAATCCCAGCCAGTATATTTACTTTAAAATTATATTTTCTGTAGTAGTAGTGCTTCTAGATCATTTGTTTGGACATACACTATATTAAATATGTGTTTGTCTCCACAGGTCCTGGACTACCTCTGTATACTCTCAGGGACAACAGGGATGCTAGTTCAGGTAGGCCAGTTACATTTACTAGTGTGTGATGGAAATAAATGACATAAGCCAAGCAACGTCACAGTGCATCTTCTCATCGCCCTGTTTAGAGATGCAGGTTCTTGAGGACAACACGGCTTTGGAAGGCCTTCTGTCTGAGATCCACATGCCCACCATGCAACGCGGCTTTATCAAGCAAGGGGAATTCAGTAAGGCTTTCGACTATTAAAGACTTCAATTTAATCTTTCAACTGATATTAAAACCATGGGACATCCCTCGCTTGATATCCATTGATGGATGTTTCTGTTTTTCCCGACAGATCTTTGGTACCAGATGACCTTGCCTCCTGGATTTGATGAATCCAAGAAATACCCCTTACTTATTGATGTGTACGAATGTTAATGAATTAACCTCTGTGAATACTACTTTATCTGATGATGAATTCCTGTAGTAATAACGTGGGCTTGGAGTTAATCCTGACAACATGACTTGAGCAGGAAATACTTCTTGACCTAGTTCAATTCAGAAGTCTGCAGTGTTTTCTGGTGAGCTCAAGTGGTCAGGGAAAACTCTGGGCGCTAACAATAACGTTTGTCTTCCTCTTTTGTGTTCCAGGTATGCAGGGCCTTGCAGTCAGAAAGCAGACTACCGCTACAGGTTAGGCTGGGCCGCATACCTGGCGAGCACGGAGAAGGTCATCGTTGCCAGCTTCGATGGAAGGGGAAGTGGTTACCAAGGCGACAAGCTAATGCACTCCATCTACCGACGTCTGGGAACCTATGAAGTGGAAGATCAGATAACGGCCGCAAGGTAAGGTTGAACTGTGGTTGAACAGACTCAAACAGCTTGCTTTGTATTATACTGTGTCACACTGCAAAAGTGACATTTTGATAGCATGATTCAACACAATATATTTCTACATGGATATTTAGAGATTCCAAGGCTTTTATGGTTTGAGCTTTATGAGCAAATTAGCCTGGTGGACAGATCTTTATGTGCTTTATCCAGCTCCTCTTCATCTCCACTTTCATGCTAAATGTTTCCTGTCTGGCAGGACAACGGATGTGACAGAGGTGTTGGTTAAAGCACATACAGATCTGACCACCAGGCTAATGATGTGACTGATCAGACGTCACACGTGGTCAGCTGGAATGCAACATTACTTACCTCTCCCTTGTTTCCCGTCAGAGAGACGGTGATGACTCACTGACTGAGGACAGTAGAGATTAGAGTTAGACCATGGACCATCAGTGGGCATGATCCATTAGAACCCCTTTTAATTGACCATCACGTTTAAATGAATTTGTGTTTGTACTGGTGGTTCCCAGTCACAGCAAGTCACTTTTCTCTTTCAGAGAATTCACCAATATGGGCTTTGTCGACAAAGGCAGAATAGCAATTTGGGGTTGGGTAAGTTAAAGCATAAGGTTTAAATATACGATCAGTTGGAACCATCAAGTGCAACGTAATGAAATGCAGCATGTGTGCAATCATCTTGTGTGTGTGCCTTAAGTAATCTAATCGTATCTGAATTCATGGCCAAAATGATCAGCTGTCATTGTGTTTTATAGTCCTATGGAGGTTATGTCACGTCAATGGTTCTAGGAGCTGGGAGTGGAGTTTTCAAATGTGGAATGGCAGTTGCCCCAGTTTCCAAGTGGGAGTATTATGGTATGCCATTCTGTTATTGATATGTTATTAATATATTTACAATAATATACATGTTAGCTAAATATCTAATTGTAAATCATTGCAAATGATCCATAAAATGTCCCTACGTTCAATATTTCAGATACAATCTACACAGAACGTTACATGAATCAACCTTCAGAAAATCTTGAATTCTACAAAGTAAGTTTACCAAAGCCAACATTTTAAATGGCTATTTATACACATGATTTTATACTATGGCCTGTATTATCCAAACTGGTGTTACTCTCCACGGAAACAACTAAATGTAAATGTGTTTTACAGAACTCCACAGTGACAGCCAGAGCTAAGAACTTCAAATCAGTGCAATACCTTCTGGTCCATGGGACAGCAGATGGTGAAGCCTCCTCTAGTATTTCTGGAATGTTCTTTAAAAACACACCACCTGTGTAATTAAACAACCATGCAATGTTTAGAGTCTAGACTATTCATTTGACTTTGTAAACACATTCGTTTAGGAAGCTAAAAGTGTTAACTAATCAGTGTGCATACTTTTCCTGAGGCTTTACCATATCATATGAGAATAGGAAAACACTGCACATCGGATACTGTTAAATTGTTATTTATATCTCTCTATTTGTTTCAGACAATGTCCATTTTCAGCAAGCTGCTCAGATCTCTGAAGCTCTGGTTGAGGAACAAGTGGACTTTGAGGCTATGGTAAATATTTAGATTTTAGATAGATGAGTTATCGCCATCATCAGTGGTTGTACAGCGTTATACCTCCATGAACCTGCTCCATGAAAACACTTCTCCAATAAACACACGATCTGCGCTTATTCCTTCTTTCTATCACTTTACTACAGTGGTACACGGACAAGGACCATGGTCTTGATGGTTCAGCCAATCAGCATGTCTATACCCACATGAGTCACTTCCTCCAGAGGTGCTTCGCCTGATGCCATTCGAACGAATGATGCCCAACCTGCCCTGATGCTTGCCGAACGATAACCAAACTGCCCCAAATTCATTTGTAATAATTTGGACAGCAGGTAGCCTAGCGGTTAAGACTGTTTGGCCAGTTACCAAAAAGTTGCTGGTTTGAATCCCCGAGCCGGCTAGGTGAAAAATATGCCGATGTGCCCTTGAGCAAGGCACTTAACCCTAATTGCTCGTGTAAGTAGCTCTGCATAAGAACATCTACTAAATTATGTCAATCTAATTGAAAGTTGTCCTATTTTTTGATCAATTGAGCTGTTTGAGCCAGTACCCAAACATATACTCCAAAAGACTCTCCTCTATCTATACAGTTATAAAACAATGACATCAGCAGGATTGATCTATCATTGTTTGTTCTGAGCCTCACCGCAAGTTATGAGGTTACATTTGAAATGAAGGACGTGATTATATTGAAATACCAAAGAGCTTTGTGAGAACTGATCAGCCAGTGACTAAGCATGTCTGACTTGTATCCATTAAAGGGCCTTGATTGCACTGTTTTATTTATGAGGTATCAACATTAATGTCCATACATTATATTGCTTTGTATTTTACATTGTACAAACATACTGTATGTTTTTATAAAGGGAATATTGGAAGACCTTTGTACCTACATTGTCTGTGTATACTGTTTCAATAAAATTGTTTAAATCTAGATTGTGGATTCTTACTGTAGGGGATTGACAGTACATACAGTACATATTATTTTTTTTTTGACTATTTTCTACATTGTAGAATAATAGTGAAGACATCAAAACTATGAATTAACACCTTTGGAATCAGGTAGTAACCAAAACAGTGTTAAACAAATCAAAATATATTTTAGATTATTCAAAGTAGCCACCCTTTGCCTTGATGACAGCTTTGCACACTCTTGGCATTCTCTTAACCAGCTTCATGAGGAATGCTTTTCCAACAGTCTTAAAGGAGTTCCCACATATGCTGAGCACTTGTTGGCTGCTTTTCCTTCACTCTGTGGTACAACTCATCCTAAACCATCTCAATTGGGTTGAGGTTGGGTGATTGTGGAGGCCAGGTCATCTGATGCAGCACTCCATCACTCTCCTTCTTGATCAAATAGCCCTTACACAGCCTGGAGATGTGTTTTGGGTCATTGTCCTGTTGAAAAACAAATGATAGCCTACTAAGTGCAAACCAGATGGGATGGCATATCTCTGCAGAATGTTATGGTAGCCATGCTGGTTAAGTGTGCCTTGAATTCTAAATAAATCACAGACAGTGTCACCAGCAAAGCACCCCCACACCATCACACCTCCTCCATGCTTCACGGTGGGAACCACACATGCAGAGATCATCCGTTCACCTACTCTGCGTCTCACAAAGACACGGTGGTTGGAACAAACAATCTAAAATTTGGACTCATCAGACCAAAGGACAGATTTCCACCGGTCTAATGTCCATTGCTCATGTTTCTTGGCCCAAGCAAGTCTCTTCTTATTATTGGTATCCTTTAGTAGTGGTTTCTTTGCAGCAATTCGACCATGAAGGCCTGATTCACGCAGTCTCCTCTGAACAGTTGATGTTGAAATGTGTCTGTTATTTGAATTCTGTGAAGCATTTATTTCTGTGGCTGGTAACTCTAATGAACTTATCCTCTGCAGCAGAGGTAACTCTGTGTCTTCCTTTCCTGTGGCGGTCCTCATGAGAGCCAGTTTCATCATAGCGCTTGATGGTTTTTGTGACTGCACTTGAAGAAACGTTCAAAGTTCTTGACATTTTCCAGATTGACTGACCTTCATGTCTTAAAGTGATGGACTGTTGTTTAAATTTGCTTATTTGCGCTGTCCTTGCCATAATATGGACTTGGTCTTTTACCAAATAGGGTTATCTTCTGTCTACCACCCCTACCTTGTCACAACACAACTGATTGGCTCAAACACATTAAGAAGGAAAGAAATTCCACAAATTAACTTTTAACAAGGCAACCTGTTAATTGAAATGTATTCCAGGTGACTACCTCATCAAGCTGGTTGAGAGAATGCCAAGAGTGTGCAAAGCTGTCATCAAGGCAAAGGGTGGCTACTTTGAAGAATTTTAAATATTGTCACGTATGTCGTATGAAAGAGACCAAGGCGCAGCGTGCGTATCTTTCCACGTCTTTATTTCTGTGAAACTATGCAAGACAGACAATAAACTATAAACAAACACAACAAACCGTGACAAAGAGGTGCTACATGCATAAACTCAAAATAATCTCCCACAAACACTAGTGGGAAAAACAACAACTTAAATATGATCCCGAATTAGAGACAACGATGACCAGCTACCTCTAATTGGGAATCATACGAAAACCCCAACCTAGAAAAAAGAACCTAGAACACAACATAGAAAATGTAAACTAGACAAAAAACCCAACCTAGAAAAAAGAACCTAGAACACAACATAGAAAATGTAAACTAGACAAAAAAAACATAGAAAAAAGAAACTAGTACCAAACATAGAAATAAATAAACTAGACACAACCCCCCAGTCACGCCCTGACCTACTCTACCATAGAAAAATATGAGCTCTCTATGGTCAGGACGTGACAAATATAAAATATGTTTTGATTTGTTTAACACTTTTAGTTGGTTACTACATGATTCCACATGTGTTATTTCATAGTTTGGGTGTCTTCACTATTATTCTACAATGTAGAAAATTGTAAAAATAAAGAAAAACCCTTGAATGAGAAGGTGTGTCCAAACTTTTGACTGGTACTGTATAAACACCCAAAAAATATTTTCCACCTCTGATTCTATCATAGTTAATAAAATCCACAAACACTGACTCAGCTTCCCATTTACAGTAAACACACACACACACACACACACACACACACTACACACACACACACACACACACACACACACACACACACACACACACACACACACACACACACACACACACACACACACACACACACACACACACACACTATTTGACAGGATGTTATCTTGTTTGATTTCTACACCTAAGTGACAGCTGTTTTCTCGCATGGATAATGCCACATCTTCCATTTTAAACAGACCTTTCATTGCGAGTTAATCCAATGCAACCAAACGGGCCCTATGTGTAATGGATTGAGAGTAACAAATGGGTGTAACAGAGTGGGAGAGTGGGAGGATTGGGCCACCGGAGCAGACCTGGCCTCATGGCCATGCTATATAAGACCCCCACAGCTAGTCAGGTCACCAAGATACGACCACAAGGAACCAGGACTGAAGCAGAGGACTCCCTCTCAGACACACATTTCATCTCATCTACCCGCACATTAACAGGAACAGGTGAGTTTCTTACAGCCAGGACACGTCCTGATTGATTTAGGAAAATCTGTTTCAAAACTGGATGAGTTTTTCCATTGTGAACAAAACTTTTGATTTTGTCAATGGATGTATGATTGATATGGAGCCTTTGGCTTGTCAATGTAAAATGGACATGAATGTCTTCGGCTAAGTTACTCAATTGTGGTTCTGTCTGCAGGTCACAATGTTTGGCATCCACTCCCTGGCTGGTGTTCTCCTCCTGGTCATCGTACAGAGCAGTTGGCAAGTCCCTCTGCAAGAGGCTGAGGACAACTCAAGGTTCTGCTCAAAAATGTTATATTTTCCATGGGGGGTGATCCCAATTTTCCATGGGATATTTTAACATATAGTTTCAGAACATATCATAGAGAAAAGAAAGCACACAACGTACAGTATCAACGTAGAGCGCAGACGGAATGACTAGTGTTTCACACATAATGAACATGTATCCAACAGCAACTGTCAATCAAAATTAGACTATAATGAGGCATCTATCAGCATAATTTCAGCATTAAAGATTCTTCTTCTCCTGTAGCTTAGCGACTGCAGACTCACTATTGGAGGATTTGAGGGGCGTGTCTAACGTGAAGAGACATTCCGAGGGAACCTTCTCTAACCACTACAGTAAATACCAGGAAGAAAGGATGGCTCGGGACTTTGTTCAATGGCTTATGAACACCAGGAGGAGTGGGTGAGTGTTTCATCAGAGTAATATTATATATTTTTAGGCTCATGACTGATATTATACTGTGGGGTCGAGAAATAATAAAATATTTTTCTTAATGAGAACAAGAACAGTTCCATTTTTTTTTTTTTACTTTTACTGTGATGAATACTGTATATCTTGAGTAGAACAATCAAAGATTTGGACGGAGAAATTACAGATGTAAACTTCATCCAAAAAACGTCTGTCTAAAGGACCATGTATATTATGGCATTGTTTGTACATACAGAGAAAGGATAGTAATGTACTGAGCAACATATTCATATACACAGTTAACACTACTCATCACTTTAAAACTAATACCACCCATCCATTTTCATTATCAACGTATCCTCAACTTGTGTATCAATACATACACTTAAAATACATTATTTGAATGTTTTACTATCAAAGTTAGTGAAAAACAGTTATAAGAACTCCGAGGCCATTTTTAGCTGCGCCAAAATGATTTCACAGTACTATCATTGGTTGAGTGGAGTTTTGTATCCATCACACCATTTCCTTTCTACCTCCATCTAGTGCTCCATCCAAACGTCATGCAGATGGGACCTACACCAGCGACGTGAGCACCTATCTACAGGACCAGGCGGCCAAGGACTTTGTTTCCTGGCTCAAATCAGGACCGGCCAGACGAGAGTAGGCTTTCCTTCACCCTACAGTACCAACATCTTGTGTGTCATGTCTAACACCAGAAGAAGAGAGAGAGAAAAGATAATCAACTACTTAGCGAATTGATCCATTGCCACACCGTTGCTTTCTGCTTTCTTAAGGCCTGTTTCATGTGGTCGTGCCCAATAAATCCCATGAAACTATGCTCTGTATTTATTGATACATTTATTGATATTTGCCCCTCGGATGACTGTATTGACTGGGTTGGAAGAGAGCGTATTACACAGTTACTGTGTGCATAAACAGCTGTTCAGGGAACCAAGGTGTAATCTAATGCACAATGAATGACTACAGTTACAGATCACTACTTCAGAAATCACCCAATAGGCATAAGGCGCAACTAGAAAAGGGTACATTTCCTGAAGAAAATGTGTTCGGCCGACTAAAAGTTGAACCCAACCTGGTTGGTAATTATGTACAGAAGTATTGCGTGTGGAAGTATTTTGTGTGCAAGTACTGTGTGTGGTAGTATTGTGTGTGGAAGTATTGTGTGTGGAAGTATTGTGTGTGGAAGTATTGTGTTTGGAACCACTGACACGTGTGTGTTATCTTGTGTGCTGTACCTAGATCTGCAGAGGAGAGCATGAATGGTCCAATGAGCAGAAGACATGTAGATGGGAGCTTCACCAGCGACGTGAACAACGTCCTAGACAGCTTGGCTGCCAAAGAGTATTTACTCTGGGTCATGACCTCCAAACCCTCAGGGAAAAGGTAAACATCAAAACACAACCAGAAGCTGTATGAAATGGGACCCTATTGCCTATATAGTGCACTAAGGCTCTGATTAAAACGAGTGAATTTGGTGCCATTTTGATCAATAATTTATTGTTTTCACAATCTTTTTCTCTGTATCTCACTCTCACACACTAAACTGTGTTGATGTATGGTGTCACAGTTTGATCATTTTGTTTATTGTTTATTTCAGTAACAAACGTCAAGAAGATCATTGAAAGAAGACAAACGCTTCCTTGTTCAAGAGAAACTTGGATAATGTGCTACAAATGATAAGCCTTGACAAAAACTAAAAGCCATACTAAAAAGCCATACTGCTTAGCATTGTTGTAACGTTGATACAATGTTGGAAATACTTAGAATGTTTACTCTACATTATGTGATAAAAAAAACAGATAATGTATTCTTCCTTAACTTTGTGGTGCATTTATGCATCAGGTCAGTTGTCAAATTATACAAATATTTTTCTATAAATTAACATTATTTTCTATATTTGTAATGTTGAAAAAAAGGGAACATGGTAAAAACTCAGATATAATGTGCAAATTTATCTGGTAACATTTGTGTGAATTTGGTTTTTATCCCATATGTATCAAAACCTGCTCTGCAAAATTAAACTCTTTCATTGTGTTTGCTGTACTGTTTTTGACTAGCCATGCATCCATACCAATGGAATCCCAAACTATTTCAGTTCATGGTGCTGAAGAAAACTGTTGTGCCAATCAATGATCGCAGTTTATGTACAAGCCTAGAGTGGAGAAACTGGTTTTGCGTCTCAAAGAAGCTCTGTCCGTGGTTCTGAAACCAAAATGCATGGCATTCAAGTAACGTTTAGTTATATATATATACAAAAATTATAATAGCTACTTCTTTTTGAATTGGTGAACCAGTTTGTAGTGAAATCTGAATTCTAGAACGTTCACGGAAAAAACGACCGTTCAGATTCGCTCAACGGAAAAACATGATGCCCCTAAACTACAGCTAAAATGGGTTGGATAAAAGGAGATGGTGAGATAGAGGACTCGTACAAAATAAGCAAAATAGCTGCCCATGTACCCGACCTTGTTGTCTACAGCACCCTCACCAACGATATCCCCTACGCAGAGAACTTTCATGGAGTCCTTCTCTTCGCCGATGTATCAGGCAAGCCATGTCAAATCTCCTTAGCTACAGTAGCTAGCCACGTTAGCTACCTCGCTAGCCAACATGAGCTGGAATTCCCTGTCGATCTACGTGTAGAAGCTAGCTAGCTAACGTTTGCTAACCCACTAGCTGGAAGTCAACTAATCCATTTTGTATGTTTTGTTAGGCTTCACTAATCTGACCGAGAAATTCAGTTTGAGTAGCAAGAAAGGCTATGGAGCAGACGAGTTGACACGCACACTCAACAGCTACATTGGGGAAATAGTCAGTCGTAAGTTAGCTATGTTTTTTTATTAAAGCAATACAATATCAATCTAACGTGATGTACCGTTAGTTAACTTAACTTAGATTAAGTTAGTCAAAAAAAAAAATTACCAAGCAATGCTTTGTTGCCTGTATTTCAGATATCCTTGATGCCGGAGGAGATATTCTGAATTATGCAGGTAACAATAGGCTTCCCTCTCAGCTTTGAGACACAGATTCACCATGATCACAATTCCTAGCTACAGTGCTTTTCTACTCTTCATGGCCAAACAACTTTTAATCACAGGCGATGCCATTTTGGCTCTATGGACGGTGGAGAGAGTCCAGCTCAGTGAAGTAATCTCCCTGGTAGTCAAATGCAGCCTCAACATCCAGGACCAGTGTGGAGTCCGGGAGACTGAAGTGGGCTGCCAGCTGAAAGTTAAAATAGGTGCTTGTCTGAGTCTCATACAGGCCGAGAGACATGTTTGTGCTATAACACCGGGGCCTGTTTTCACAAAGAGTGCAGATCTAGGATCAGTTTTTCCTTTTAAATCATAAGGAACACAAGCATTTCGCTGCACCTGCAATAACATCTGCTAAATATAACATTTGATTTTGATTTGAATAAGGGGGACCTGATCCTAGATCAGTACTCTACTCTTTGTGAATTTGTGCCCTTATTATCCGGCTACACTTGACTTTATAGGCAACTAGAACCTCAAATATGATACCCTTTCTCCTCTGCTGTCCTAAGGTATATCTGCTGGGAAGCTCTCCAAGGTGATCGTAGGAGACGAGATCAGTCAGTACTTTGTGGTGATTGGCCGGGCGGTAGACGAGGTGCGGCTGGCAGAGGGTTTGGCGGTGGCCAGCACAATCATCTTGTCACCTAACGCCTGGGAACTATGTGAGAGGGACAACATCGCCATTGACCCCATAGAGAACGAGAGAGCCGTGAAGGTGTGTGTGTGTTTGTGGATGGATGGATGGATACAGTTATGATGAATGCAGTTTCAAGTAGGCAGGTGGTGCTAGATGATTATATGTAAATGGTTGTCATTCAATGCAGGTGCGATACATCAAGCGAGAGCCCAGTTTCTCTGTTGAGAAGTACCAGGATTCAATAGGAACGTCTGTAGAGCATGAAAAAGTAGCAAGAGGTGCAGTAAAGAGAGTAGCTAGATATCAGCCTGTGATATTTCTACTTGCATGGTTGTGTTGTAACATCCTAACCAGTCCTTTTTTTGGTCTACAGATTGTGTGAGGAGAGCATCTCGACTGATGCCAAACGCCGAGCTTGAGAAAACGTTACGCATGTACATCATGAAAACGGTTTTGCAGAAGGTAAGAACCTACCTACTACCGTCCTCTTTCTTTACAATAGCAAAAGTTGTCCCTTTTTTTCAAAATCAGAATCACTATTTGTGAATGTATAAATGTAGGCTCTGTTTTAATGTCCACACTACTACTTAGCTAGAATTAAGAAACGTATTGAGTAAACATTCTATTAAGTATGCTAGAACGGTCACTGGAACGTAGCCATGGTTTTGTATTCTGACCTCTCCTCCCTCATTAGATAGACGACGACCAGCCTCTGGAGTATCTTTCTGAGATGCGTCCGGCCACCATAGTGTTTGTCAACATGCAGTTCAAGGGAGGAGAGAGTGACCAGGAGCAGTGTATGACCATCCACCAGGCTGCCATTGGCATCGGTCAGCAGATAGTCAAGCACCACGGGAGGGTCAACAAAGTGTTCATGTTCGACAAGGTCCGTTAGTGGTTTGTTCAAGGTGGAATCCTGGGGGTTTATTCAGTAGGAACCAAATGAACGCAAACAGGCTGAAACGGGGAGGGACTAACCCTGAACTTGTCCAATAAGAAATGCAAAATGTTTTGGTACGGTGTGAACTAATGAATACACCCCAGCAGTTCTCTGTTCCCGGTGGCAATGAGAAAAACTCCAAACACAATTAAACAGAAACAACGGGTGCACTCACCAAGACTTTCTTCTTCAGTCAAACCCGCTGTATGTTTTTAAATAACAAGGAGTTTGTTGCAGGGCTGTACTTTCCTCTGTCTGTTTGGGCTCCCTGGGGACAAGCGGGAGGATGAGAGTGCCCACGCCTTACAGGCTGCCTATGGAGTACATGACCTTTGCCAGAAAGAGATCCGCAGCCTCAAGTAAGGCCCATTTGATCCTAGTATTCTAGGACCACATGCCTTTCATTTTTATCAAGCTACAGATGTAGGATTCTAATTTTATCACCCTGTTGCAGGATCATTTTCCTGCAATGCAGAACATTTTAAACTTGTAGTGTATTTGAGGTTTAAAAAGGCTTCTGAAGTTTGTAATTTCAACTTGATTTTCACTTACGAAAAATGTATAAACTCCTACAAAAATGACCATGAATTATAATCCACAGAATAATTCACATTTCCTTTTGCTACAGGACTATTTTCCTGCTCTAGAAAACTGACTCAAATTAAGATCCTACACCTGTATTACACTTGAGTGCAATATGTTGTATAGTTAGTTAACAAAAAGTCCAATGTTGTCCAACAGGACTGTCTCTGTTGGAGTAACCACAGGCCCAGTGTTCTGTGGTGTAGTAGGACATCCAGTGAGGCATGAATACACAGGTACCCTTGACATCCTCTTGAACTCTCAGGTGGAACTGTGCTTTGCCACTGCCACCTTACTATAACTTGTTGTAGACTCTTTTATATTATTTTAACTCGCATACTAATATGTTCAGAGTTTGACCTATGAACTTTGAACTCTATCTCTGTGTCCTTTGCCGTTAGTGATTGGTCGTAAGGTGAACCTGGCGGCACGGCTGATGATGCACTACCCCGGGGTGGTGTCATGTGACAGCGAGACTTGTTACTACTCAAAGCTGCCCCCGTTTTATTTTAACGAGCTGCCCAAGAAAGCCATGAAGGGAGTCAAGAACCCTGGAGTCCTATATCAGTTCATGGCCAATAAACAGCCGATGTACGACCATCTGATGTGACCAACATAATTTATAGTCCATTAACTCTTGACTGGTACTCACTTTCATATTGAGCACTGTACTATTGTCATATTAGATAATTAAGTGTATTGTGGCTTTCTTGTATTGAAAAGCTACATAATGAGACATATTGCAATTGTAATAAGGAATTATAAAGGTTCATACATGCTTATAAAACAAAATCTAATCTCCAGAACTGTTGGTAAAGCACCTATGTCTGTTGAGAGAGAGGAGGGATATCCTCTTTTGGGTGAGTTTTCTCAAGTATTGACGATTATGAATGACATGCATTCATCGTGGAAGATCACATTGATTTGAATGATCTGTTGCGCTCAAATGCTCCCTAGGCCGAGAGAAAGAAATCGAGGTGTACTCCAGCATGCTGAAGAGCTTCTTGGAGGCCAGGGCTGCCGGTCACAAGAACTACAACAATGTTTTGATCTACGAGGGACCTACCGGCTATGGCAAGAGCCGCCTGCTGGCTGAGGTGGTATACAGAACAGCCAAGGAGGGAGTCAGGTCAGTGCCAGCTGTTAGTTTAGCCTGGTCCCAGATCAGCCTGGTTAGTTAGCCTGGTCCCACTTCAGGTCTTAGCAACTACGATGGTCATTGTCATGCCAAATGCACAAACAGATCTGACACCAGGCTAGTTGATAATACGACAAATATGTGCTATATCCCAAGCTGTGGTCATTTAATTTCATTGTAAGTCAACCCCAGTAGTGACAAAGAAAAATAGACATCAACAATGGGGGATTGGAAAGCATTTCTTCTGTCTCCTTTCTTTCAGAGTGATCTCTTTTGAGCTGGCCAAGACGGACATCAAGCAGTCCAACTACGCTCTCCAGACCCTACTGGCCATCGTCATGTCAGTTCAGAACTGTAAGAGCTACGCCGAGCGAGAGAGAGTCCTCCTCTCCAAGATCCTAGACCCAAAGATGAGGCAGAACCTCTGCCTTCTCAATGATATCCTGTTAGTCAAGGTAGGTGTGGATCTCTGAACGTTGCTTTTCTAAAAGTTATTACTCTGTATCGTAGTAGCTAACGAGGGTAGATAGGTCTTTTCTGTAAGATCTGTTGTGTGCTTTTAGTTTCCTGTGTCTAAGGATGTGTCACTCATGGACAGCCAAACGAAGAACAAGAAGATGAGGAACTACTTTCTGGAGTTGTTTTGCAAGGTACTGTAGAAGAAAATAACGTGGATGGTGTAAAAACGTGACTTAGGTGGCAATTGATTGTTTGATGACTTAGAATTCAATTGATTCGTGATAGCTACGCGTGTGTGGTCTGTCCAGTTCGCCAAGGACGAGGCGTGCGTGTACGTGCTGGACCAGGCTCACTTTGTGGATCGAGCGTCATTGGCCTTCCTGCTCGAAGCATGTGAAAAATCCTCGGTTCTGGTGTGTATGGCCCTTCTCCCCCACACCAGTCAGAGCGGGCCCTTCCTGGAGCTTAGCCACATCATCAAGGATCCCCGGACCCTCTACATTAACCTGCCTGGGCTGGAGCCCCCCGTCATCGCCCAGCTAGCCTGCCAGATCCTGGGGGTGGTCCGCATCCCTAGCGAGGTGGAGCTGTACGTGTACACAAACACACACACTGTGTGAATATACGTACGTTACACATATCGACTCACCAAGGGTGTCTCAGGGGGAGTTGGGAGTTTCACACCTCACACACGTTCAGGTTACCCACTTGTACATGCGGTGAAACTGTGAAACAGGACAAATATAAGCACCCCAATTTGACCTTTGACTCCTCCAAGACAACTGAAGCATCGAATTCCAGAGGAAGTAAAAAAGTCATTTATTTGAATGTACACTTTTGAATTGGCTTGTCGACTGTATAGCTATTTTTTTAAGACTCATTCTAAGGCTGTCATTGTCTCAGTGCAGGAATATCTCACAGAAGAAGCTGGAGTTACCTTATGAAGACATGACATGTATCAATTAAAAGTGTAATCTGTTTTATAGGTTCCTGGTGGAGAGAAGCCATGGAGTTCCATACTACTGTGAGGAGCTCTTGAAGAGTCTGTATCTGGGAAATCTGATCGTGATCGAGGAGGTGGAGGGGGAGAATGAGGCTAAAGACGTAGACATCCTGTTCCCTGAGCCCACCCTGGTGGTACACAGCTCCAAACCCAGCCAGGTGTGGCAAGAGGAGGACGCCAGGGCCGGAGCGCTGGGTAGGAAGATGGATCTGTTGGCTGAAAATGTCTTGAGTGGGAGGTCTCCCGGCCTATTAACACCCTTGTCTGTGAAACGGACAGACCTATTGGCTGAGAATATATGAGTGGCAGGTTTCCAAGCCAATCAACACCCTTGTTTGTGAAACACTGTAATGTTGCAGGGCCACCCAAGGCATCCATGTTGAAATCCCGCAAGATCACAGACCTGGACCATTTTGTTGACCGGGCTTTGGTCTGTTTTGTCGGAGAAGCTGCCAAATTCCACGAAGTTCCCATCCCTCTGACATTGAAAGGTGTAGTACAGGGTTCCTGCATTCTGCCCCCAAACACAATGCAACCTCATCTCATTAGTCCTATTTGATAGAAATGACTCATAAATAAAACACTAAAATCATTGAAGATGTTTTCTGTTCAGGCATGTCTATAGGCCTAATAATAAATGCCATTTAGCGGATACTTTTATCCAAAGCGACTTAGTCATGCATGCATACATTTTACATATAGGTGGTCCCGGGAATCGAACCCGCTATTCTGGCATTGTAAGAGCCATTCTCTACCAACTGATCTACTAATAAAAGGGAATTCTATTCAGGCATGGCCCTGGCCCACCTAGACCACCTGCAGCCGGCCGACCAGATGGTGGTGAAGTGTGCTGCCATCATCGGCCAAACCATCACCACGCAGATGCTCATCAACATCCTGCCAGAGTCAGAAAACCCCGACAAGCTCAACCTGTCGCTCACCTCCCTGTTCAAGTCAGGCACGTTTGAGTGCGGCTCCAAGCCCAAGCAGTTCACCCAGCAGCTCACCAAGGAGTCAGAGTGCTGGGGTGCGCTCAACTGCTACTGTGTCCAGGACAGCCAAGAAGACATCCGTGAAGGTCAGTAGTGGAGCTGAGGCTAGCGCAGACAAGGACAAGTTTCACCTCTCTCTGTCTCCCCTCTGACTCTCTCTACCTTCTTCCCCCCAAATCTCTCTCCCACTCTCATGTATATTTCTCTCTCCCTTCCTCCTTCGCCCCCCCTCTCAGAAGTGTCAGGCAAGGCGTGTGTGGACGGCGTGTGGCGCTGCAGGGTGATGCGTTTCTGCACGGCCCTGGTCAAGGAGACGGCCTACGAGCTGTGGCTGAAGGAGCAGAAGAGAGAGATCCACCAGAAGTGTGCCAGTTACCTCCTTAAGCAGGCCCACCGCTGCAGGGACTGCGGCATCGCCGAGTTCATCTTCGGGCACAAGGCGGCTATAGGGAACAACCTCATCGAGATCCACCCGAGTTTGCTAAACATACAAGAGTCTGGGGAGGCCCTGTTCCTGGGCCAAAGTACACTGGGGCTCCCCAAGGGTGAGTGATGGACCCACTGACCTCTCCGCTAGAGAAGCACACGCAAGCTGAGAAACGCACACAAACACTCCCTGAGAGACAGACGCAAACACTCATGTTCGCCCAAACACACACACACACACACACACACACACACACACACACACACACACACACACACACACACAAACACTTCACACACACGCTCATTCAGATTGACAATAGTGACGCTGTAACCAACTGATCTAAGGAACCATAGAGGGTTGATTTGACGTGTGCTGTTGGTGTTGTTCTCCTCTCCACCTCTCAGAGACTATACAACTGAACCAGGTCAGCCCTTTGCATCCCAACAGGTAAGGTTTTATACTCTACCCCCGGTCCCAGATCAGATGGCCAGAAATACAAGTGGGCTGATTCCATAACAAATGTATTTGTGTGTTTGCGTGTGTCAGTAAGGAGGACGAGTTCCTGTTGAAACTAGATTCTATGGTGAATGAGTACAACACAGTGGACAGAACCAGGAAGTGTAGGTGTGCTCAGGTTACGGAGTGTGTGCTGTGCCCCATGGTGCGCCACTGCACGGGCGTGGGCGACGTACCCAAAACCTTTTATTACCTGCTAGAGGCCGCCGCAGCCTCGGCCTACCTCTCCAACAACCTCAAGGTGTGTGTGTGTGTGTGTGTGTGTGTGTGTCCTTTAAACTTTTTTTCTGATCTGTTCACGCGCATACAGAAATACTCTAACTCTCTCTCACAGGCCCTGTCCTATTTAAACGAAGCCAAGATCATACTGGATAATCTGAAAGCGGGCAAGCCAGCCTTTGAGACTGCTGACCCGAAAGTCAAAGTGAAAATCAACAACTTTGAGAGAGCCTGTATTTTCCGTCTCAGAGGGGAGGTAAGAGTTCACTGAAATGTTATTTATGCTCTCAAAGGATAATAATGATTTTCATTTATACACAAATAGTGCTTTTTTTCAAACTAAAGTGTACAGTTTGTTGTACATTTAGGTGTTGTACAACACAGGCCAAATCGAGGAGGCTGAGAGCATGTTTTCCAGCGCCCTACGGCTCCTGAACAGACGTCTCCCTACGAATCGCGTGGCCATGTCCCTGAAGTACGTCTGTGAGAAGATGAAGAGTCTGTGCTACAGATCCAAGAACGCTGACAACCCTGGGTGTGTTCTGTGTTCAACAAGGCCCTATAAAGATTAAACAAATTAATATATAGATATTTTATATACAGCAAGCACTATAATAACAACTATTTTCCATTTATTGACGACAAAATACTACAACATACCGCAACCTACAGTTTCATCATTTATCTGCATTCAACTCAAACAGTAAAAAGTTTTATAAAAATAAATTCTAGCACAGTGGTGATGTAGGCGCTCCACCATCAATTGAGGGGGTCTTACAATCGTGTGCACGCGCCACTTTTTAAAGGTTTTGTTGTTTAGATGTTATTGTTGTCTTGGTGTCCAAAGAGAGAAGAAGCTGGCGTTCCTCCACGAGCAGATCTGCTGTCTGTCGTACATGTGGCAGATCGGCTGCATGAGGAGAGCTCCCAAGAACATGCTCAATGCATCGCTGGCCATCACTATGGAGATGAACTCAGCCCAGAAGAGTGCAGAGGAGAACAAGGTGGTTTGTTTACTCTGCTTCTCTGTTTTTTACAGGAAAACGGGGGGAAATGGGTTTGTTCGGTCAGTGGGAATCTCAAACACAACACGGCTCAGTGTGTTGAGAGGGAGAGGGGGGAGAAAGAGAGACACTGTTCAGAGATTGATTCATCAGGAAATACAGATTATCTGTCATCATTCTCTAAGTCTTCCATCCTTAAGAGAGTATATAGCAGGGATCATCAACTAGATTCAGCCACGGGACAATTATTTTCTTGTAATTACTGATCATTTGTAGACTGCACATTGACCACAAGAATCCCAAACAGATACACTATAATGTTTGACTAAAACATAATCATTTCAAACCTTGCTTACATTTGTATACGATCACCTTTCTCTCTATAACGAGTGGGAATACTTGGGAACAGATTTCTTAAATTAAAATCACTTGCAGCTGATTTCCTGGTGTTTTTAGTCCGTCCAACAATAAAATGTTTTTTTGCTCAGAAAACTTGGGGGGGGGGGCAAATAAAACCACCCGCGGGCCGCCAGTTGTGGAACCCTGGTATACAGTCACCCCTACACTCTTCTTTTACTCGCAGACACACCTCCTCTGTCTCTAGATCATCTTCTCGTGCATCGACTACCTCCAGTACTGTCAGCTGAGTGGTCTGGACGAGCGGTGTCAGATCTATGAGAGGATGCTGTGTGGAACCTGTGTTGAGCTGCCTGACTGCATGGAGGGCCTGATCCTCACCAGCTACTTCATACGCTCCCTCTCCATCGTCAAGCTCTGCTCCGGAGCCCTGCACGACTCCATCCAGTATGGTGAGGAGAGGACTGGATGTGTGTGTTCGCTTTAAACAAATAAGTGTGTAAGCAAGCGAGACAGACAGACAGACACAGACAGAGAAGAAATAAATAGCAAAAAAGTTTCAGTATTGAAAGTAGTTCCACTTCTCAGGTCTCCGAGCAGAGCAGATCAGCAAGCTGACGAACCACCGGGGCCTGGACATGTTGGTGATCGCTGTCCTTCACACACCCCTCCTCCTCACACAGAGGTGAAGCACTACTTCTACTTGTCTCTTTTACTGGGATGTGTACCTTATTCACTAGCTTTAAGCACCAGCTGTCAGAGCAGCTCACAGATCACTGCACCTGTACATAGCCCATCTATAATTTAGCCCAAACAACTACCTCTTCCCCAACTGTATTTATTTATTTTGCTCCTTTGCACCCCATTATTTCTATTTCTACTTTGCACTTTCTTCCACTACAAATCTACCATTCCAGTGTTTTACTTGCTATATTGTATTTACTTCGCCACCATGGCCTTTTTTGCCTTTACCTCCCTTATCTCACCTCATTGGCTCACTTTGTATATAGACTTATTTTTCTACTGTATTATTGACTGTATGTTTGTTTTACTCCATGTGTAACTCTGTGTTGTTGTATGTGTCGAACTGCTTTGCTTTATCTTGGCCAGGTCGCAGTTGTAAATGAGAACTTGTTCTCAACTTGCCTACCTGGTTAAATAAAGGTGAAATAAAAAGAAATCAAGTCTGCTGTTGAATACTATGATACCCAGGTATGAGGAGTGTGTCCAGCTGATGCAGAGTCTGGAGTACCTGGGAAACAGGACCCGCATCAGCACGGCTAAAGGCTGGTTCTATGCAGGCTGCTTTGACTTCCTGCTCTACTCAGGCAAGTTGGATATTCCATCACTGTGGGACACCATCTCCACGTGACATATCTTAGTTAATGAACTAATGGATAATAATTATAAATGCCATTTAGTTTTTATCCGAAGTGACTTAGTCATGCGCGCATACATTTTACGTACGGTTGGTCCTGGGAATCGAACCGCCATTGCAAGCTCCATGCTCTACTAACTGAGCTACAGAGGACCACTAGCATAGGTTGGGTCTCATGGTGTGTGTTCCAGGCTTTGCCTTCCGTCCGTTTGAGGAGTGCTACACCTTTGTGGAGGAGTCCCAGTCAGACCCTAACCTGGTGGCTGACAAGAGTCTGATGATGAACCTCTACTCTGCTCTGGCTCTGTGGTGAGTGGACTGATAGAAGTGTTATAAATAGAGCGCACATGATTCTTTTCTCTACATGCCAGAGAGGCATTTCTGTTCTACATAACATATTTCTAGCTGAACGTTCTACAATGTTGTGCCTTTCGAAATGCAGCCCGAAGCTATACTCTAGTCCACCCGACTATCTTTGCTGTGTGTGTGTGTGTGTGTGTGTGTGTGTGTGTGTGTGTGTGTGTGTGTGTCCCGTTCGGCCTAGGTATGCCCGTCTGTGTGAGTGGGAGAAGGCCTGTTTCTTCTACACCAAGGCCTGTGGAGTGACCCGACAGGCTCCCTCATCCATCCACTCCATCAACGGCATGGTCATATTCCTGGAGTGTCATGTGCTGCTGTTCAGAAAGGCCCTGGTGGAGCACAACCAACACATCAAAGCCATCTACCAGAGCACACAGAAGGTAGCCTAGCGACGGGTAGCCTAGCGACGGGTAGCCTAGCGACGGGTAGGTTGCTGGTTCGAATCCCTGAGTCGACTAGTTGAAAAATCTGCCGTCGTGCCCTTGATCAAGTCACTTAATCATAATTGCTCTGGATAAGAGCATCTGCTAAATGACTAAAATATATACATGAACAGGTTTATACACACGCTCACACACATTTGGACTCTCTCTCTCTCATATATATATATATATATATATATATATATATATATATATGCCTTCACATGCCCACACACACACAGTTGTATATAATGTACCTTTAGAAAACTCGGACACCCATATTATAAATGTTTTCCCTGGAACAGTCCTAACAGCCATAGTATTTCTTATGCAGCACTTCACAGAGTTCAACCGGAAGTACTCGACCAACAAGATGTACGCGCCCCGGGTGCTGCACCTCAGAGCTTACATGTACGTGCTGGCGGGCCACGAGGCCCTGGCTAACGCCATCCTCAACAAGGCTATAATGCTGTGTCAGCAGCACGGCAACAAGCTGGAGGAGAGCTGGATCACACAGAACCAGGTACAGTACTGGAGGAAGGGTCTGAGATGACAAAGGCACATACACAATCAGGCTGAAGGATGTACTGGATGCATGGCATGGGATAATGCATGCGGGCAAGAGAGTGTACAGTCTCACGCACATACCGTATAATGAGTATTCACAGGAGGCTGGTGAGGGGTGGACAGCTCATAATAAGGGCTGGAATGGAGCAAATGGAATGGCATCAAACACATGGAAACCATGTGTTTGATGTATTTGATACCATTCCACTTATACTGCTCTGGCTATTACCACAAGCCCGTCCTCCCCAATTAAGGTGCCACCAACCTCCTGTGATGTGTATGCAGTCATCACACACAGAACAGAAATCTCAACCACATGCATTTAAAAAAGACTGCAGTTACACGTCGTACACCATGTAGTACAAGTCAGTGGAGGCTGGTGAGGGTAGGACAGCTCTTAATAATGCCTGGAATTTTAGTGATTGGAATGGTATCGAACACATGGTTTTCATATGTTTGATTGCATTCCACTGACTCCGTTCCAGCCATTATTATGAGCCGTCCTCCCCTCACCAGCCTCCACTGTGGTAGATGTATTTTATCCTTGATAACCTACACAAGTAGAGTATGGTGCGTATTAGCATGTATTATTTATTTCATTAAGGACATTTCTAATATGTTGTGAATATTCTCTGTCTACCTCTTCAGATTTCGTGGTTCGGCGTGTTCAGGCAGAGTACCAGCAACTGGTTCACTTCCACTTTGACCATGCCCAGCTGGGAGGAGGCTAGGGGGAAGGACCCAGAGGAGCTGGCCCACACCCGCTACACCCTAGTGGGTGTGGGGGGCGAGATCCGGGCTGACAACTCCAGCCTGCACCTCGCCCCAAAGGCAGAGGACACCCAGCTCCTCAAAGGCCAAGGATAGAGACCCAGTTCCTTTATTGAGAGTGTGGAGAACACTGTGTATATGGGGAAAGCTATTGGAGCAGATTGAAAGGAAGTAAGATCATTGCCAATTTGGTTTTGAACTGTGTGTTTGGGGTTAATGAGTGTCGGTATCATTTAATCTCGATCAGAAATGGATGGCCAAGATATGAACGTTCACCAAATGAAAGGATGTTTCAGTCACTTTATTGTTTCCTACATTTCTCTCTCTTTCTCTCGTATAACAAATCACATTTATAATAGAACAACAAATATCTGAACTGATCATTTTCCACAGATGAGTCCATAAACTCTTAAACATAAACTTGTCTTCAGCTATCAATACTAAATTTTAAGGCAGATTTCCACAAGTAAAGTGGCCAAAATTTAATATTGATCCATTCTTATTTCTCTAATAAGTAAAATCCATCAACAACACAGTACAATGGGATAGACGTCGACAACATAAAAACCACAAGTTTTCACTTACCCCAATTCAAAGTTTTTAGTAACATATTAGTAACATTTTACACATGAATAAAATATACTATGTATTGTACATCGTTAAGAGTTTTCACTTTATTACATTTTGCCCTTTCTCACAAAGCTATTATTGCATTTCTATCAATTAACAACAACATCCTGTAGAAAGACACTGCTAAGTTTGATTCACCTTTGTGCAGGCGTTTAAATACAGTTACTGGTAGTTCAGAATCAGCACACAACATCACTTTGTAGGTGTCAGACAAACTGGAATGCAGGAGAAGATATCACACAACGTACCGACAGGGTGACTGGAACAATATGCCGGTAAAACACATTTGTATGCCCGTGGAACTCACATGCACAGTGCCTTGAAAGTATTCACACCCCTTGACCTTTTCCACATTTTGTGTTACAAAGTGGGATTAAAATGAATTGAATTATAAAATTCAAATCTGTAAAAAAATAAAAATACAGTAATATCTTGATTTAGATAAGTATTCAACTCCCTGAGTCAATACGTTTTAGCTTTTCATTTGGAATTAATTTGTTAATTTCAAAAAACAATTCCACTTTGACATTATGGGGTATTGTGTGTAGGCCAGTGACCAAAAAATCTCAATTTAATTACATTTTAAAATCCGGCTGTAACAACAAAATGTGGAAAAAGTCAAGGGGTGTGAATACTTTCTGAAGCCACTGTATCTCTACACGGTCATCTAAAGACTTCAAAGACAATTTGATCGTTAAGACCAGAGATCCTATAAATTACTACATGATGTTCATTGTCAGTCTATGGTTAAAACCCTATAGGAATCACATTCCCAATAGGTACAGAATGGCAGGGCTATGCTGCTACGCTAACTGGAATGTAATGGTCCCCAATGCCTGAAATATAACACTGGCCTGCCTCCCCACTGTAATGGAGAAAGAATACTATCAACAAATCTTCTGGAAAATGGCAGTGAAATTTTACAAATGAAATTTCAAGAAAAAAAAGTGTACATTTAACACTTTAATTTGATACATAGACAGTATACTGTTTTCATATCGTTAAGTGCAGAGACCCGACAGTGATGTCAAATTACAAAACAAAACACATCGATTATTCCATGAACAAGATTTTCGTTGTATAATGTAATTGATTTTTTTAAAGGATTACTATGTTGAAAAAATAGAAAAAACATACAAAATACAAACGATTCCATTAAAAAGTAAGGTTGCTTTAAAAACTATTTGGTTGATACAGATGTAGGATCTTAATTTGATCACCCTGTTGCAGAAACACTTGTAAAACTTGTAGTGTATTTACGGTTTAAAAAGTCGTCTGAAGTTTTGTAATTTCCACATAAAAATGTCAGACTTAATTTTACCTTATGAAAATATGTTCAGCCCTTACAAAAATGTCCATTAATTATAATCCACACATTTCATGTTACTTCAGGATTCTTTTCCTGCTGTAGCAAACGTGCTCAAATTAAGATCCTACATCTGTAATAAATTGGCCCACGGGTAGATAGACATAATAATATGAATTCCTTGCTTCCTCTGTTGCTGGTATCACCATACATTGACATACATAGAAAATAATCACAGTTAATGTTTGTTGGTTCCTCCATAGGGTAACACTGTTTCTAAAATATTTACACGAGTTCCACACACACACAGTCTTACATGACGAGAAAGCATGGTGCAGCACAGTTCAGAGGTGGTCAAGTGTGGCACGTTAGGAGTTATTTTCCGCAGAACGGTGACGAAGCCGGTATGGATCACAAACTCGTCTCTCTGTCCAACTTTGAGTCCTTCCTCTTATGTCTTCTCTCACAACCACTGGAAAACAAAAGGCTATGTGTCACAAACAGCATTAGAGGAGACACGACATACAGTATCCCACTGAACTGACCAGCTGGATGGCATTGTGTATTGGAGCCCTGCATGGCAGAAGTGTCACGCACTCCATTGGCTTGGGGTAATATTACCATCATGCATAACCACCCTAGACATGCAGTTGTCCCCAACCACCACAGAGGCAAACCACACCAGAGCATGCTGTGTGTGTGTGTGTGTCTGTCCACCATACGCATGCATTCACATTCCCCAAACCAGTGAGCATGAAACATTCAAAACAAAGAGAGACGCCTTGGGACACTTGTTTAGACCTGAGTGCCAACTTTGAGTTGGTTTCTACTGTGGATCTTTATGGGTCAAGAGATAACAGGTTGCTCCAGGGTACTTAAGACTGAAGTCCCACACTCAAACTACAGGCACACTTGCGACAAAAGACCATCACGTTCATATTGTCACCTCCGCATCATACAATGATAAACTGCATATTGGTTCTAGAAAACTGCAATGGAGGGACAAGATATGTAACACCATGCCATTGAGAATTGGGATTCACTTACCTTTGGGATAATGAGCTTCTGAGAGGTTAGGAAGGGGAGCTTATGATGGGAATGGAATGAGAAAGGATAGGAGTCAAGATAGAAGTTAATGAGCATCTATATCTCTGCAACGGAAGGGCAGGACAAAATCCACCTTTTGATATCCACATTAAATATGTTTTACAGTATTCACCCCATGAACAATAGAAAACAGGACAGTAGTTGAGATTGGACAAGTAAATGGCCTGTGGCTAATATACAGGTCCAATAAATAGATGAAATAGCATTTTTGGTGAAAGGTTTGTATTAATTGATTGATTGGTGGACATTCCAAACCTTTTGGAGCTTGGATCCTTCTTGGAGTTGTCACTGGGACTAATACTATTCCAAACGTTCCCAAAGGAGCCTTTGGACATCTCATCGGAAATGTTCACTGTGGCGGGATCGCTCCTACAAAACACAAAACCAAGGATGCTCGGTCAGTCACTGCATGTTCTCATGGTCAAGACATCCTCTGAAATGTGTTGATGATTAGGCCCCGATCTTGAATTCGCTGAAATCGTGTTTTCTATGGCTGCCACTAAAAAAGTGTGCTTGTGCCTCGGTATTGACACAACACATTCGCAACATGGCCCTCTTAATAGATAGTCACCAAAACCTGTACCGGGTTTTTTTTAAACAAACTTTTTAGTGCCCACAGTCTCTGGATGTTTCGTTAGTTGGACTTACTTGTAATTTCCTTCCAGTGGCAAAGTAACTATCCCTTCCTCCTCCTCCACTATAATACTGGGCTCCTCCTGGAGAGAGAGAAATGAAGAAAGTGACTGTTAAATCACACACCAATGCACCACAAGCCCAGACGACTGATAGACTCATAATGTGCTGACATATCTGTATGACTTCAATATGTTTAAGAGCACCAAGTACTGTATACCTCTTCTTCTCCTTCCTCTAGTTTCTTCTTCTTCCACTCGGGCATCAGGTCGTCCAGCCAGCTCAGCTCCTTCTTGGTGAACATGAAGTCCAGAAGCTTACGGATGAACACCAGAGCCAACACCTAGAGGAGAGAAGCAACTCTCCTTACATTCTCCTCCTGTCAACGAAGTGTGGCGAATGACATCGACACATGCTGTACCTGCTGTACGTAAAGATTAAGGTGAATACCGAATTAAATATCAAAGCTAAATAAATGCCAACATACTCAGACATAACATCTCTTTCTCAATCTCTCGTGCACGCACGCACACACACCTACACGCCCACCCTACCCACCCAAACACAACCCCACCGTCCACACACACACACACGTTACCATCATGGGGAAGACGATGGCATAATTTGAGGTCTTGATGACCCACAGCAAGACCAGGCAGCTGAGCTGGATGATGGTGAAGAGGTGGACCTTCCTCAGGGGGACGTGTCTCAGGTAGATGAAGTCTGGCTGGTGCTTGGCCGGCATGCCAAACAGCTTGAGACGGTCAAAGAACTGGATACCTCTCAGCGAGGACGCTCCCATGTACAAGAACACTCCATACAGTACAGGCATGGGGATAAACTGGAAACAGACAGACAGCGCTCCATTTAGTCTTCAACAGTTACTGTATGTATGCTCATGCACGTGCGCATGACTGTGCTAAAGTGTGTTGTAACTGATCTCATGTATAGCTGAGGTCTGCCCTTTGACCTCGCACCTCCCTCACCTTGAGGACAGAGGTCATGAAGACGGAGCAGCCCATGAGTAGGAAGATCATGAGGCCGGTGAAGCGCTGCTCTCTGATCCCCAGGAACTTGGGCTGTTCCCCGGGGGCCGAGCACTCTGACTCCAGCTTCAGGCTGTTGACGTGGGAGATGGAGAGCACGGTGGCTGCCACGAACCAGGGCAGGCCCATCACAGAACACACCCCCAGCATCACCCCCACCACAAACAGGTCCAGGTGGTAGCCACAGCCCTTCTGTTGATGGGAACCAGAGATGTGGGGTTATAGAATCCATATTGCAGATATACAGGCAGTATACATAGTCTATAATACATCAACAATAAGGAGATATACTGTTCAGATCTTTAGTTATGGAGAAATGAGGAACAGTATGCAAGGCTTTAGTTGAAATGGCAGCCATAGCCAAATGGGACAGAAATTAAATAGTCCCCCAAAATAGAATAAGCCTTTAAATCAAATCAAATGTATTTATATAGCCCTTCTTACATCAGCTGATATCTCAAAGTGCTGTACAGAAACCCAGCCTAAAACCCCAAACAGCAAGTAATGCAGGTGTAGAAGCACGGTGGCTGGGAAAAGGGCTTAGGGCTTTGACTGTTCATTATATTGTCATAATGACCTGTTACATTTTCAATTTCACATTTTAGCTGTGATCATTTTTTACCATCGTATAGCAGTGAAAGCTGACAGTAGAATGACTTGAATTGGCAGCCATTACCTTCAGTTTGTGCTCCTTCCTGTTGATGATAACAGCTGTGATCTGTTGGTCCATGAAGATGAGGATGGTGCAGAGCAGCGCAGGGAGGACCGCGATTATAGTGGTCCACCACGGGTTGCGTCCTATTGGGTTCACTATCCAACCACGGTCGTCTCTGGTTGGCTGTGGGAGGGAGTGAACATGATCATAATTTGTGTGTGTGTGTGTGTGTGTGTGTGTGTGTGTGTGTGTGTGTGTGTGTGTGTGTGTGTGTGTGTGTGTGTGTGTGTGTGTGTGTGTGTGTGTGTGTGTGTGTGTGTGTGTGTGTGTGTGTGTGTGTGTACTCACCTTGAACTTGTTGGGGACCTGCAGTTTGGGTGAGGGGATTCCCAGGGCATAGTCCACTAGGACCATGGTGAGGATGGTGATGAAGACTGCAAAGTCACTGATCTGGGCTCTCACCTGAAGAGCAAGAGATACTCACAGTGAAACTAGGAACTGAGCTTATGGCCAATCTCCTATTGCTCAGTGTCATTTGAATCCAAGTGAATTGTCTGCTTTGTCCGTAACGTCTTCACTTGTCTGCACGGTTGTTCACATCTATCTTGTTCAGGTCGTCGTTGTAAAAGACAATGTGTTCTCAATGACTTACCTGGTTAAATAAAGGCAAATAATCATAATCATTATGATAATAAAGTGCAAGTAAGTGTAGGATCTCTTAGATGCCACAAGGAGGCATCAATATACTGGAAAATCTATTCTTCCTCATGCGGCACACAGCACTCATTGACACATCATTGAAATAGAATGGGTAGATTCTCATATTATGACACACCAGTAGGCGGTTGAACACTGATACATTCACCAAAGTCTGAGAGATTAAGGGACAAGCATCAATCAATCAAATATCATTGAAATCCCTGCAAATGTGGCTACCGGTCCACATTCCTTGAACTCAGGAAGCATGCGGTGTAGTTGGACGTGCCTTGGTGGGGAAGTAGCGGCTGGTCTTGAACTCCTTGAGGAAAGCGGACATGAAGACAGTAGAGAAGAAGAGGACCACGGACCAGAAGAGGACGTCAGGAATGTAGGGTCCGTGGGGGCCACAGGCGCTGCCCTCAAACTCCCCCCGGAACACAAAGCACTCCTACAGCAGAGACAGAGAGATATGTGAGTGGAACTCCATACCCCATATATTTCCTATGAAGTTAACAGGATAGACTGGCCGTCTTGCCTACTACAACTACATACTGTGTACTAACAGTACTACATACAAATATCAACACACTACTCATCCATACTGAGAAGTCATCCTCTAATGCACAATCGCGCTTGTTCCCCACTATTTGTTTATGTTTGTAGAGCGCATCCCCTATTCTGATTATCAGCTGTTGTCAAACACACGTGGATGTGAAAAGACAGTTCTCTTCCTCAATAGTGTGCAGCAAATTCAACTTGATGAAAAGCCAAACTGAGTCTGACATCCTGCCATTTAAAGCGTACACATTTTTTTAAATGTCACATACAATAAAACTTTATATTTTCGCATACCCAAAAAGTCTACTATTTAGAACGCAAGTATGGGTATTTGGACACGGCCACTGTAAGGTATGAGTTACCTAGATAGGAAAGATAATAAGACCCAGTCGAAGTTAGCCTCTGGTCCCAGATCTGTTTGCAGATAGCCAACTCTTACTGTACGGTTGCCACAACCATAGGCTTTACACACTTAACAGATCTGGAACCAGGCTAACTGGAAATGCATTGGCACACTCAATGTTAGGTCAAATGTTTGTACATGCTGCACAGTGGTTATATTCTGTAGTACTCCACCACTGACATGTCATAGGAATGGCTCCACTATAAATATATTTCATGTCCTCTGTGCACTGATTCCGACAGAACCAAAGTGCAAAAGTGACTGGCCAATGCTGAACCATGTCTGTGTGAACCCAGTCATTCATGCACGCACGCATGCACTTTGGATTGCAATCACATAGTGTGTGTGTGTGTGTGTGTGTGCATGCGTGTGTGTGTGTGCAGATGTGCATAAAGAATGCTCTACGGTGACTGTTTCTCTATGGTGACTGTACATGGTTAAATCCTGTTGAAATCCTGCCTACATGTCTTTAATCCTGTCACGCTGTTCTGTTCCCTCTGGGGAAACACATTGTACTATCCCTATAGCCTCACGCCCCCCCTCCAGGGGATAGCTATTTCACCATCACAAATACACTTTATTTATACAATATAATATGTGTAGCAATTTGCTGATGAGTGATGTTTTAGAAGTAATTGAGTAAGGAGTGTTAGCTACATTTTACACATTTAACTAGGCAAGTCAGTTAAGAACAAATTCTTATTTATAATGACGGCCTACCAAAAGGCAAAAGGCCTCCTGCGGGGATGGGGGCTGGGATTAAAAATAAAATACAAATACTACAACACGACAAGAGAGACACCGCAACACTACATAGAGAGAGACAACACAACACTACATAAAGAGAGACACCGCAACACTACATAAAGAGAGACCTAAGACAACAACATAGCAAGGCAGCAACACATGACAACACAGCATGGTAGCAACACAACTGGACAACAACATGGTAGCAACACAACATCACAGCAGCACAACATGGTAGCAGCACAAAACACGGCACAAACATTATTGGGCACAGACAACAGCACAAAGGGCAAGAAAGTAGAGACAACAATCATGTATCAATATTACTTCAGGGGGTGGTTATTGGTCAATAGTCCCACATGGTGCCTGACCCTGCACTGCACTGTAATACTACTGACCTCTAGAAGTTCATGTGATGATTGCACAGTGCAGCTGGTGCTCCGCTACAGAACGAGGTAGTCAGTGACCTTAGAAAGCATGGCTTCATCCCCCTGAACCCAAGAGCTTTTAGGCTTCAAACCCCTCTTTACCTTGACCTCCATGCTGGTCCAGTTGACCTCTGATGCGGTGATGTTCCTGTCCTCCCAGTACCTCAGAGTGGAGTTGCTGGGATCCTTTGGCTCCACACACGCACACCTGCCAGAGCACAACACACATATGCATGGGTACACACACACACACACACACACACACACACACAGTAAACACACACACACACACTACCTAAAGTAGCAAAGAAAATGTTGTGATCCATTTAATAAACACAAGAGACAAGCAAAATGGATAAAAAGGTGTGGTGGCAGTAGCAGGAAAAGCGCCACCTAGTGGGCAAGACTTGGTACGTTCACACTAATTTATGGTATAGAATGCAAGTGACTTCAATGACTCATTTCTCTGAACAGTGTGGAAAAGACATCACCAGATTCACAGGGAATACATTACAAAGGATGAAGAAGCAATACTCCAAGCAGCAGCTCCATACTACGTGCCAGACATAGAGAACTGATAGTGTATACTGGTTGTTGGGGTGAGTTTAGTGTGGGATGTGGGGGTTCCGTGGATGGCTTTCATTGGATTCCTCATGTCTTACTCATTGTTAGGAAGAATTATGGTCCAAATCGGATGTTAGGTACTATATTTTTTTAAGATTATATGAATCCTATAAATTATAACAGCCAATTTGGGTGCAATCAATTAGCTTAATTTCTCAGAGATCAAATTATATTTTGACAAAATAATGGTTCAGGAATGTTAATATTATCTGTTTCTAATTACAGAAACAATTTCAGAACATTCTGAGATGGTGGGTGACATGGCTTGCTGAAATGACATGGAATGACCCATAAGGATTCATCTCTATGACTTCACCAATGTACGGAAAACATTAACTTGACCGTACATTACATCGACTTGGAACAATTACATCATGTATTAATGTATGTCCCTGGGTTTACACATGGGATTATTCAGCCTACTGCAATAATCTTGTAGCATTACCGAAAAACTGGATAAACTGCCCATATTGCCCATCTGTGCTTGGATGATGTAGCTAGCTAACACTAAAACTGTGTACAGGACTCTGGTTTACTGTCTGTGTTTTGGCCCCCAAAAAACTGGACTGTTTTCCACCTGCAGTATTGTAGGTGGAGCACTACTTACACTTACGAATGCTACTTAAACAAAGAAGTACAATTTACTCCTACCACTACTAGTTCCACTTAAGATTAGCGGTAGTTAGTGGGGAACTGGTTCCATTAATGAGTACACTCTTAGAAAAAGGGTTCCAAAAGGGTTCTTTGGCTGTCCCCATAGGAGAACCCTTTTTGGTAGGACCATTTTGGGTTCCATGTAGAATCGCTCTGTGGAAAGGGTTCTACATGGTACCCAAAAGAGTTCTACCTGGAAACAACAGGGTTCAACCTGGAACCAAAAAGGGTTCTTCAAAGTGTTCTCCCGTGGGGACACCCAAAGAACCCTTTTAGATTCTGGATAGCACCTTTTTTATAATATTATACTACAGGTTAAGAGTACTAGTTTAATTTATTGGCAGTTAAAGGAGTACTACTTCCCCCTATGAGTACTACAGTTAAGTTTACTAGTTGCACTTACAAGTACTGGTAGTTAGAGGAATACTAGTTCCACCTATGACTATTTGATCCACTTACGAGTATTAGGTCCACTAACTAATACTATTTCCATGACTTACGAGTACTGGGTGAGTTTCTGCAGGTTGTTGTTCATGTTGATGGGGTAGTGTTCCCCCAGGTGGATGAGTTTCTCCAGGGCCTCGTAGATGAAGATGATGCAGATGAGCGAGGCGAAGGCCTCCTCTGTGAAGCGGGTGATGTAACAGACCAGGGAGCTAGCGTCTGTGGCCACCAAGACCAGGCAGAGGAACGCCGTCCACAGGCCGATACAGGCCCTCAGGGAGAGGTAGGACAGGTCATAGTCTCTGTGGACAAACACACACGTGTAACTTGGTGGGACGCGAGTCATGCCCGGTCATGCCTACATACATGGACACACGCACACACACACACACAATATGTGACTGCAATCCAAAGTGCGAGCGTGCATGAATGACTGGGTTCACAGAGACATGATTCAGCATGAGCCAGTCACTCATGAATGACTGGGTTCACAGAGACATGATTCAGCATGAGCCAGTCACTCATGCACGCACTTTGACTCTGTCCAAATCTTTACAGAGAGGAAATGGAGTCACTGACATGAAATATATTTATAGTGGAGCCGTCCATATGAAATGTCACTGGTACAGTGCTACAGACATTGTATCTAACACTGGCTGCCAATATATTTCCAATTAGCCTGCTTCCAGATCTGTTCGCATATATAGTCATAGTCATAGTACCTGTTGACAAACACACACACGTGTAACTGGTGGGACGCGAACCCCCATCTCCCACTCGGAAGACCAACGTCTTAACTATTAGCCCAAAAGGACATTTCTTCTTGGGCTGAGGTTGTCACCGATTTTCACATGAGCGACACACACACGGGGACACACACACACACACACACAACCTTAGAACAACCCATACATTTAAAGTCTTCCTACATGCCAGGAACAATGTACTGCAGACACGTCACAGTGATGAGAGCACCTAAGACAACGTATCTGAAATGGGGGAAAACTCACTTGCAGAATTTGAAGAGAATCTTCTCAAACACTAGAACAGGGCCCGTGCTGCCTAGGATGGTGAGAGGCTGCCCAGCGAACAGGGAGTAGGCTATCCCCGTCATGGAGGCTCCGAACAGCGACTCAATTGCACTCTGGCCAAAAGGGGAAGTGACAGTAATGGGTTAATGGACCGCAGGTTACATAGCACTTTCATTACAACCACACTTGTGAGTCTATGCAGTCTTTAATTGTTGAAGTTGGTTATCTACTAGGGGATACAGCTCTCCGTTTAGTTCAGCGTCATCAGGATACCATCGTGCTTACCTAACGTGTGAATATAAAAGTGCTTTATTGTTGTGCAGAACTCCATCAGAAATCCAAAACCAACAAACACATGAAGTAGGCCTTCAGATAGTCTGTCCTTCTGCCATTCGGGATAACATGTTGTTAACGCCGCAAAGCCGCTGCGTGTCATGTGGTATGAGCGGTGTGCCTTACTATGCGTCCCTCGGTGGCTTCCCCCAGCAGTCCTCCGAAGGTGATGACAGGAGACATGCAGGCACAGTAGAGGAAAAGGAAGGAGGCCAGACACTGCAGGCTCAAAGCGTCCGTGTAGTCAGACAGGTAGTGGGGCGCCTTGCGCTTGATGTCCATGAAGAACCCTCCAAAGAACCTGGACATGACACACACACACCACCTTAGTGAACCAGCATCAAATACCATATGAAGTAAAAGGAGTCAAATCTGTGTTCCCTTTCATTTTTCAGTTTCAATGGAAAAATGTATGCACCATAGTGTTTTTAAATGTTTCTTTTTTTTTAACATGTTCCCACAGGCCACACACTAGGAGGAGGGATGGAGAGGGGAAACATTCAGATGTTAGAGGAAGCACGTGGCGACCTAGCCAGAGGCGGTTGCCGGGGTAACGGTGGGCATGACTGAGTGGTAATTCAGCCGAGCGGGGATGGATGCTACGCTACGGCCCTCCGGGAGATCATGGCTCACAGCAGAACTGGGCTGCGGGCCAATCTACTGTACACATCAGGATGAGTTCCTCAGAGACCTACTGTAGCAGGGAGCATCCCTTACAACTACATCACTTAAAAACCCACGACATACAGTATGCACTTACTACAACTACACATAGCCTACTGCCTCCCTCTAAATATACTGTATTACACTACTACAGCTTTCTCCTCACGCTATATACACTCTACTACACTACTGTAGATACCCAAAACACATGACACCTACAATAAAGTATTGTTACTAAAGTTGTAACACTGTATTGTGAGTGTCCGTAAGTACTCATAAGCTACTGCTAATAAGATACTAATACTTCATGATTTCATCCATTATTTTGCACTGTTAAGTATTTATTAGGCATTTTCAGAGGTTAGGCAACACTTTATTTACAGGATCAAATTGCTTATGAGCGAATGCTGTAGGCTATTAACTATTAAACTAATTATAGCCTATAAAACAGATTCAGGTCAGCACACGTTGTGCTCGTATTATAAGTGGACATGATTGCATGATGAACTAATAACAGCTTAATAATAAAAGATTCAAAATCGGCCCTTAGTTAATGCACACAGTTAGTGCATTATATGTGGACATCAAATTGTACAATGAAGTGTTATCAAAATAGCTAAAGGGTTTTCGCCAGGGTTGTCGAGGCACATTTTAATAAGTGATGCTGGTCTTATGTAGGAAAGTATGCATGGATGATTCCAAATCCATGTATCACACTGAATCAATCACAGCTCTTTTTGTGAACGCAGAGCTTGAGGAACGAGAGAGACCCATAAGGATGTGTGTTTTTTTTAAAGGGTGGCCTGATGTACTGCTGGGGACAGGGAGAGCCGGGGGGGAGACAAACAGAGGACTGAAAGACAAAGACAGAGAGGACCTTAGATGGTCCACAGTGCTGTAGATCACACTCACTGTGCTGTAGATCACACTCACAGTGCTGTAGATCACACTCACAGTGCTGTAGATCACACTCACAGTGCTGTAGATCACACTCACAGTGCTGTAGATCACACTCACAGTGCTTGCCGGCCTAATCTCAGCCCAAACACACACACCAACCTTCAACTCACAACCACCACACACACACACACTCAAACCTACCTTCCTGTGCGCTGTAGCTCTGGGCCTCCATGGCCACCAGGTTCCTCTGCTTCTCCTAGATCTCCGTTCGGTAGAGGAGGGACCTTGCGCTTTTCCTGTGTGGTAAAGAGTTCAGAGGTCGGATGGAAAATAAATATTTATTTGCCAAAAATAGCAATATAATTTATTTCCAATGCATCTCCACTAGTAGGAATTGGCCTAAATTAGCCTGTCAGGCAAAACATTCCTTCCAACAACACGGGACTGCTTTTTTAAGGACAAGCCGTGAGGCACGTACCAAAAACAGCTGATTATAGAAAAACAAAACAAATGGATTCAGAAGGGATTTAGAACATGTCCTTGGGGTACACCAGCCGTTAAATCCGAGCACAATTCAGATTGGGTTTAGCCAGTGATGCAGTTAGAAGCAAACTAACAGATGATGGCACAGGTACATGGCACATTTATCACACCAGTGTTTAATTGCTATATTGTAATTATTTAGCCACTATGGCCTATTTATTGCCTTATCTCCCTTATCTTACCTCATTTGCACACACTGTGTATATAGACTTTTTCTATTGTATTATTGACTGTATGTTTGTTATTCCATGTGTAACTCTGTGTTGTTGTTTGTGTCGCACTGCTTTGCTTTATCTTGGCCAGGTCACAGTTGTAAATGAGAACTTGTTCTCAACCAGCCTACCTGGTTAAATAAAGGTGAAATACATTTTTTTTTAAACAGGGTCAGAGCATCTCAAAATAAGTCTTTGGTTAGGGGTGATGTCATAGACACCACCAGGAAGAGGCTCACCTGAGAGGGCACGTTTTTTGGCGGCTCTATCCTGATGGAGGGGTCCCACTCCCCGGGTGGCAACACAGTCACCTGGTCCAGGAACTCATCGATGCCGGCCACCAGGTCGTTTCTGTCCTTGGCTTTATACGCCACGTCATGGAACACCTTGGAGGGGCAGAGAGGGAATGGAGTTAACCTGTAGGTGTCGTCATGAGCTGTTATTAAACTTGGCTAACATAACCAAAGACCACGCATGGAAAAGTACACACAGGACTACTGCAACGTGGCTACTTACCTCGTCTGTCATCAGAGTTGCGATGGATCGGCCAATCTCATGGTACTGTGGTCCTTTTCCCAGAGGCCCCAGCAGAATGAACAGGAACCTGAGGGAGAACACAGAAGGTTTTAACCATGGTTTTACCTAAATAGAGTGCATCCACTCAGGAACTTACCCAATGCAAAAACACCAATCCCAATTTAGTTACGAACAAATAAAATTCATAGTATTAACTGCAATCATCATTAAACAATAATGAAATGAGAGCGTGTGTGTCTGACCTGGTGGTGATGGGGACCTCAGCCAGGCCATTGAGCAGCACGGCGGGACACAGACGGACAAAGGCCACCACGGGCTGCTCCAGGAACTCTAGCTCCCCCACCAGGATGTTGGATGCCTCTGCACCGGGCGGAATCTTCTTCATGAAGTGGAGGTCAATCTACAGACATGATAATCCTATTTAGCTAATAGGAGATAGGAAATTATGCTAAATAGGGTGGACTGAAATGAAAGCCAGGGGATCATGGATAGGCCCACTGAGAAATCTGTCATATATAGGCTACAGCAGATGTTTGGCTAGATACTGGGTTGTGACTAGAATCAGTGGGTTTATTATTCATTGAGCTACAGAGAAATGGCTAAACGCTTTGAGTGGGTCACACAGCATAGTAAATGCACTGGTCTAACACATACTAACTGGTGGTTAGCATAGTCACAGTAATGTAGCTACTTGCTAATGTACTGTATGTCGATGAAAAGTAGCATTGTGCTTAGTGGAAACTTTTGGGTGACCTGGTAGCCTGGAAGCCAACCTAGGTATTACAACAACCATAGGAGTTGGCTATACAGAACATACAAATAATGGTGCGACCAGGCTCGGTGAGTGGGGCCTTAACTTGCTGAAGTCCACATGGCTGTTCTCCCGGCTGACATGTTCCTTGCCCTCTGTGGTGGCTGGCTGGGACTGGGGAGAGACAGTCTGACCTGGGAGACATCAGGACAGGAAAGAGCCAGCCTGTTAGTCACTCTCACTGGACAACATCCTGCACAGTATTCAGATTAAGGCTTTCAGTGTAACACTATAATCTAGATGGAATTCATCAATTGATTAATCCTACCTAGATTAATGAAGGAATGAGGCCTTGACGATAGTCTTTGTGATCAAAACGATGCACTTTGTAAGTTGAATTTGCAAGTAGTACTATTTTACTTTTGAAGGTTTGGTACTGCCCAAGAGGTTAGAGAAAACACATGGAGATTATTAATGGATGTACAGGAGGTAATGAAGTGGATTATGATTGGTTTTGTATTTGCAACATCTAAATGAGTTCCATTTGAGAAAGGCCCAGTCTCAGACTAGACTATAGGCGTCCTATCTCGTTGCCTGTATAGATCTCCTGGTCTGGGTCCATTGTTGGGATAAGGCAGTAACCCTGGACAACAACCTGGTGGAAGCTGAAGCAAACTGTGCTCTGCAGGAGCCTTCAGACAGGAGAAGGCCTGTCTGAAGGTTCTGTCTGCGTGTGTTTGTATCAGTCTTGGGGGGTGTCTTCGTCTTAAAGGTGCAAAAGAGGAGGGAGCTGTTGACTGGATGTGCAAACGAACACACAGACACAAGCAGACATATATATACACACATATATACATGCAAACAAGCATGCACAGATGCACAAACATGCACAGACACACACACACATAGACACACACACATAAAGACACACACACACAAAGACACAGACACACTCACAGACACAGATACACTCACAGACACACACACACACACAGACACACACACACAGACACACTCACAGACGCACACACACTCACACAGACACACACACACAGACACACTCACAGACGCACACACACTCACAGACACACACACACTCACAGACACACACACACACACACACTCACAGACACACTCACAGACACACACACACAGACACACTCACAGACGCACACACACTCACACAGACACACACACACAGACACACTCACAGACGCACACACACTCACAGACACACACACACTCACAGACACACACACACACACACTCACAGACACACTCACAGACACACACACACACACTCACATACACACACTCACAAAAGGAGAGAATGTAGATAGTAGTTGAGATATTAATCAGACAACACAGCAAGTCACACAGAGACAATACAGCACAACAATCAGAAAAGCCACAATACTGTGGTTGGTGTGTGATTGGTTGGTTGGTTGGTGTGTGATTGGTTGGTTGGTTGGTGTGTGACCTGGTTAGTTGGTTAGCTCACCGTTCTTGTCCATGGAGTGGGGCTCGGAATGCTTCTTGCCGATGTCGGCGAAGGAGCGTACAATGGGGATGCGGTTGGCCAGCTTCTTGTGGTTCTGGTGGTGGTGCTGCTTCAGGAGCGCCTCACGGATCCTCCTCCTCACATCCTCCCCCACCGCGCCCGACACCTCATGCTGGTCCAGGACCATATCTGAGAGAAAACATACATCGATTGGTTAGGGGTTGAGTGCCTTGCTCAAGGGCACAACGGCAGTAGTTGGCCCCTGATATTCTAACTCCAGTAACTCTCCAGTTGCAGACTCACTCCCGCCAGATTTTCCCCGTCAACCTTCGGATTTGAATCGGCAACCTTCTGGCCACCCTCCACTCCAGCACCACTCTACGTACCGGCGATCTCCTCCAGTGAGTTGGCCCTCATGTCCAGCAGCACGGTGCCGTTGAGGATGCAGCTCCTCAGCTCAAACAGGCTGTGAAGAGACAGGGTGGCTACGTAGGGCTTGCTCCAACGCTCGCCTCCATCCTCCACGTCCTCCTCAAACTTCAGCCACCTACACACACACACACACACAGATACGCATAAGGCGAAAACGGACACCTGATTGGCTGCGGAGCTGGAGCGGGTCGTGCGATTGGTTACCTGGCGGTCTCCTTCCACTCTGCGTCCTCGCCCTCTCTCAGGCAGATCTCATCCAGCTCAGTGAAGAGGGCGTGAGATATGTGCTCCTCATCACCATCCTCTGTCCCCAGCAGGAACTGCACCCTCTGGGCAGGAGTGTCTGCTGTAGAGGGGTAGTGGAGGAGGAGGAGAGAGTTGGGGGTGTGGAGAGAGGGCAAGAAAGGGAGAGGGTGGAAAATGAGAAAGAGAGAAAGAGGGTGGAGAGAGAAAGAGAGAAAGAATGAGAGAGAAAGAGAAAGAAAAAGAGAGAGAGCGAGAGAGAAAAAGAGAGAGAGAACGAAAGGGATAAAAAAGAGAGAGAAAGAGAGAGCAAGAGAGAGAAAGAGAGAGCGAGAGAGAGGAGTGCAGAGAAGTGGTGTGAAGAGACGCCAATCAATGTAGCCTGGGTGCCAGTCTGTTCTGCACTCTTGCCAACGGTCTGGCCTCGCGGCAATCTCAACGTTCATTATGCAGACAGATTTTGTGCGGGGTCACCGATTTAGTTTAAGAAATTTGACATGAGCTAGCAACTATTTGTCAGGACAGACAAATGGCAGTTGCTTAGTAACTTGAGAAGAAATAGAATTCCAATATTTGCATAACCATTGCGTTATTGAATCAGGATCGCATCTTCTGTTCTCTTTTGGCTCATTAATGATAGTTGGCAAGAGAGATCTGGGACCTGGCTAGTGTCAATGATGGAGAAACAAGAACAAATGACAAGTCACACATTTTCACAGGGAACATTTTGTCAGTACACTGCCCCCATAGAATTCTTTTTTTGGGGGGGGGGGGGGGGGGGGGGGCTTGTTGGTTCCAGGTAAAACCCTTGTTGGTTCCAGGTAAAACCCTTTTGGTTCCAAATAGAACCGGTTTGGGTTTCATGTGGAAACCCTTTCCACAGAGGGTTCCGCAAGGAAACCAAAATGGTTCTACACGGAACCAAAAAGGGTTTTACATGGAACCAAAAAGGGTTTTCCTATGAGGACAGCTGAAGAAGCCTTTTGGAACCCTTTTTTCAAAGAGTGTGGTTTGGTCACATTTTCTCAGGGAACCTTCTTTGCAGCACACTCCCCCCATAGACTTACTGTGGGAGGGTGATTCTCTGCCATCGCCGTCCACCCCAGATTCCCTCTCTTTGGATCTCTTCCTGCTGTTTTTGTTGTGGCCGCCATGGTGACGGTGACGTCGGTGGGACTTCCTCCCCAGGGGAACGTGGACCCCGATGTAAAGGGTCCGGTGGCCTGGGGACACGATGAAAGCGTGGCATCAAACTACAATCACTATAACCCCAGAAATATAGGGCCTACAACCACAGGGCCAACAATAAGTGCATTTACTAAAATGTACTTTTAAAATGTGATGCATTCGTTAAAACGCAGGGGCCTGATGGAGAAAAAAAATCACTTGGGCCAGATTCATACAAAATAAATGACAATTGTGGCCTCCCTGGTGGTGCAGTGGTCTAAGGCACTGCATCGCAGTGCTAGCTGTGCCGCCAGAGACTCTGGGTTCGAGCCCAGGCTCTGTCGCAGCCGGCCGCGACCGGGAGGCCCATGGGGCGGCGCATAATTAGGGAGGGTTAGGGATTAGGGAGGGTCTGGCCGGCAGGGATATCCTTGTCTCATTGCGCACTAGCGACTCCTGTGGTGGGCCGGGCGCAGTGCACGCTGACCAGGTCGCCAGGTGTACGGTGTTTCCTCTGACACATTGGTGCGGCTGGCTTCCGGGTTGGATGTGAAATGTGTCAAGAAGAAGTGTGGCTTGGTTGGGTTGTGTTTCGGAGGACGCATGGCTCTCTCCCGAGTCCGTGCGGGAGTTGTAGCGATGAGACAAGACAGTAACTATTAACAATTGGATACCACAAAATTGGGGAGAAAAAGGGGGTAAAAAAATGTATAAATAAATTACAATTTAGTGTCAGCTGGAAATGAAATACTGAAGCACTGCAATGATAACACACCCTTTCTCGTTCTCACTCCCCCCTCCATCTTTCTCTCTCCCTCGTTATATGCCACACTCTCTTCCCTGTTCCTTACTCTCTCTCGCTCTCTGCCAGGGTGAGCATAATCTATGCTGACTCCAAAATGGCCTGCCCTATAGGTCTCAAACCAGCTCTGGGAGAGCTAGGGTGCACATGGTGACATGGACAAGACCCTGGCCACTCATCTCTCTGTCATATCTCTGTCCCTAGCTTCAGGCCTGCTCTAACAGCACTACTACTGTTTAACAAAAACAACCATGCTGAAAAACTAAGGCAGTAAGTCAAGGACAGGATGATTCTCGCAATATGTCTCCCTGAAACGTCATGTGTGACAGCCTTAGCGTGTGGCCTGTTACAGTCACAACAACAACAACATGAATCTCTGAGTCAGCCGGCAACACACTGACATCAACAAAACAACTAACATGGTATATCACAGTGCAATAGAGTATATCTCCCTTTGAATGTGTCGTAGAGACTATTATGAAAGACAATAGGGCAGCCTAGGACATGCCTGGTTGAAACACTGAGGACCCCGGAGGACCCTGGCTGGAGCTTACAGTCTGTGAGCCAAGATGGGAGGTTCTCTCTAAAAATAGCACAACATCCCTCACGCCTGTGAACTTCCGGGTGTGATGGAACGTCTGTTCTCTCCCATCCTGCTCTCTGTGGCATGAAAGTGGCACACGTATTAAACATTATTGCGTTCGTGTGTGTGTGTGTATTCCCTGTTTTCACTACAGTGTCCTCTCTCACAAATCCATAGGTTCTCCTTATGGGGCATCAGGGAATACTACACCAGAGTAAATACAGTGACACAGCTTCCACTGCAGGCAGAACAAATAATCATGGCAACCGTGAGTGTTTGAGAAAGGTCACAGGGTGCATCCCAGTTTTCTTAACCTGCTCCCGGTCCTTGTCTACTTGTGTCTTCTCCTTCCACCCATAAGTGATATGAAGTCACAGACTATGTAAAAGCAGAATAGGGTTAGGTAGAGGTGGAGACAAGGGGAGAAAGCCGGTTTAGACTGATTGAGATGCATCCCTTAAGCTATTAATGTTGACTCACCTTCCAGCTCCTCCTTCTCAAAGTTGGTGTTGAGCATGGAGCGAGTGCCCCCTCTGTCCAGGACCGCCTCCTCATCAGTCCTCTATAGAAGACAGAGACAGAGAGAGACAGAGACAGAGACAGAGACAGAGAGAGAGAGAGAGAGAGAGAGAGAGAGAGAGAGAGAGAGAGAGAGAGAGAGAGAGAGAGAAAGAGAAAGAGAAAGAGAAAGAGAGAGAACGATGAGAGAAAGAGAAAGAGAGATAAAGATAGAGGGAGAGAGAAAGAGAGAGAGAAAGAGAGAGCGAGATAAAGATAAAGAGAGAGGGGAGAGAGAGAGAGGGGAGAGAAGAGAGAGAGAGAAAGCGAGAGAGAGAGAGAGAGAGAGAGAGAGAGAGAAAGATGAAGTCGGGCCGATAAGGCCCTCATTAACATCGACGGGGCTGTAATGGAGCGGGTCGAGAGTTTCAATTCCTTGGTGTCCACATCACCAACAAACTATCATGGTCCAAACGACTTAATATGCACATGTATTTACAGTATGTACAGTATAAAGAGAACCATTCCTTTGCACATCAAGAGATTTTCACAGAAAAAGCTCAGAGTGCTGTTTTTTTAACGGGCCTAACACACGAGTGGTGAATTTGTCCCAGTGACCATTCCAGCATGTCAAAACGACCATTCCCTACATAGAGCCACATTTGAATTTTAAAAAAGCCACAACTCTTATATAACAGGCCTCTGGCGTCCTGCCTTCCTCCTGCTGCAAGAGGATGAGTCTTTAAATAAACACACAGCAGCTTCATGAGGCTAACTTCATCAGTCACCATGGCAACTAATGTGGCCAATCACAATTTTTATGAATTCACGTTCCCTGACTACCCAGATAGCTTTATTGTTTTAGTCCCGTTTTTCTTTTTTTACAAGGATGCTTCCCCTCATGCGTGTGGTCAGAAAAAGACTGACTCTCACACAGCTGCCGAGAGGAACACTGTTGTTGACCCAACAGACTGTCCTGATAATGGCTAGGATTGTTGTAGGAGAAATACTGGTTGTGGGGTCGAGGGTCTCAGAGGGTTGATGGTGTGTGTGTGTGTGTGTGTGTGTGTGTGTGTGTGTGTGTGTGTGTGTGTGTGTGTGTGTGTGTGTGTGTGTGTGTGTGTATATACTCTCTGAGACCCTCGACCCCACGCACACGCACATACAGTTGAAGTCGGAAGTTTACATACACTTAGGGTGGGATCTTTAAAACTCGTTTCTCAACCACTCCACAAATTTCTTGTTAAACTTCTTATGGATGGTGGCAGTATTGAGTAGCTTGGATGACTGACGTGCCCAGAGTAAACTGCCTGCTACTCACTCCCAGGAACTAAGATATGCATATTATTAGTAGATTTGGATAGAAAACACTCTGAAGTTTCTAAAACTGTTTGAATGATGTCTGTGAGTATAACAGAACTCATATGGCATGCAAAAACCTGAGAAAAAATGTGGTCTGTAGGACTTCAATTAATTCCCTATCCAAACTACAGTGTCTGTGGGGTCATTTTGCACTTCCCAAGGCTTCCACTAGATGTCAACAGTCTTTAGAACCTTGTTTGAGGCTTCTACTGTAAAGTGATGATGAATAAGAGCTACTGGAGTCAGAACACTGCCAGCAGGGCATGAGCCTCAGGCATGCGCGCTCACGTGAGAGGAACCTCAGTTCCATAGCATTTTTTGAAGACAACGGATTTCTCCGGTTGAAACTTTATTGCGGATTTACGATAAAAACATCCTAAAGATTGATTCTATACATCGTTTGACATGTTTCTACGAACTGTAATGGAAATGTTTGAGTTTTCGTCTCACCTGGATTTGTGAACTGAAGGCGCGAAGAAAAAGGAGGTATTTGGACATAAAGGATGGACTTTATCAAACAAAACAAACATTTATTGTGGACCTGGGATTCCTGGGAGTGCATTTTGATGAAGATCATCAAAGGTAAGTGAATATTTATGATACTATTTCTGACTATTGTTGACTCCAACATGGCGGATATATTGCTTGGCATGTTTTTGTGTCTGAGTGCCGTACTCAGATTATTGCTTTTTCGGTAAAGCTTTTTTGAAATCTGACACAGCGGTTGCATTAAGGAGAAGTTTATCTAAAGTTCCATGTATAACACTTGTATTTTCATGAACATTTATGATGAGTATTTCTGTAAATCACCGGATATTTAAATATTTAAATCACCGGAGATTTTATTTAAATCACTGGAGATTTTTGTATATAAATATGAACTTTATCAAACAAAACATACATGTATTGTGTAACATGAAGTCGTATGAGTGTCATCTAATGAAGATCATCAAAGGTTAGTGATTCATTTTCTCTCTATTTCTGCTTTTTGTGACTCCTCTCTTTGGCTGGAAAATGGCTGTGTTTTTGTGTGTGTAGGCGCTGACCTAACATAATCATATGTTTTGCTTTCGCCGTAAAGCCTTTTTGAAATCAGACACTGTGGCTGGATTAACAAGATGTAAAGCTTTAAAATTGTGTATAATACTTGTATGTTTGAGGAATTTTAATAATTATGAGATTTTTGTTATTTTGAATTTGCCGCCCTGCACTTTCACTGGCTGTCATCATATCGATACCGCTAACGGGATTCAAGCCATGAGAAGTTTTAACAAACTATAGTTTTGTCAAGTCGGTTAGGACATCTACTTTGTGCATAACACAAGTAACTTTTCCAACAATTGTTTACAGACAGATTATATCACTTATAATTCACTGTATCACAATTCCAGTGGGTCAGAAGATTACATACACTAAGTTGACTGTGCCTTTAAACAGTTTGGAAAATTCCAGAAAATGCTGTCATGGCTTTAGAAGCTTCTGATCATTTGAGTCAATTGGAGGTGTACCTGTGGATGTATTTCAAGGCCTATCTTCAAACTCAGTGCCTCTTTGCTTGACATCATGGAAAAATCAAAAGAAATCAGGCAAAACCTCAGAAAGAAAATTGTAGACCTCCACAAGTCTGGTCCATCCTTGAGAGCAATTTCCAAACGCCTGAAGATACCACGTTCATCTATAGAAACAATAGTATGCAAGTACAAACACCATGGGACCACACAGCCGTCATACCGCTCAGGAAGGAGACGCGTTCTGTCTCCTAGAGATAAACATACTTTGGTGCGAAAAGTGCAAATCAATCTCAGAACAACAGCAAAGGACCTTGTGAAGATGCTGGAGGAAACAGGTACAAAAGTATCTATATCAGAGTAAAACGAGTCCTATATCGACATAACCTGAAAGGCCGCTCAGTAAGGAGGAAACCACTGCTCCAAAACCGCCATAAAAAAGCCAGATTACGGTTTGCAACTGCACATGGGGACAAAGATTGTACTTTTTTGGAGAAATGTCCTCTGGTCTGATGAAACAAAAATAGAACTGTTTGGCCATAATGACCATGGTTATGTTTGGAGGAAAAAGGGGGAGGCTTGCAAGCCGAAGAACACCATCCCAACCGTGAAGCACGGGGGTGGCAGCATCATGTTGTGGAGTTGCTTTGCTGCAGGAGGGACTGGTGCACTTCACAAAATAGATGGCATCATGAGGAAGGGAAATTATGTGGATATATTGAAGCAACATCTCAAGACATCAGTCAGGAAGTAAACGCTTGGCCGCAAATGGGTCTTCCCGCATATGTGTGTGTGTGTGTGCGTGCATTTATACTGTGTCTATGTACTATTCGCTTAGTGAGTGTTCCCAAAATAACATGTTTCTGTCCAGGGGGTTGTAGGCTTAATCGTTTTGCCAAATAACATGAGGTGACATAGGAGGTGCTGGGTGCCAGTGGTAAGCTGGTAAAACATGAGAGTCAGGGCTATCGCCACAGATGCCGAGTAATGCTAGTTAATTCCCTTTGGTAATCAGCCACACTTCATTCACAATCATCTCTGAGCACAAGTCAATGCTACACTCAAAATCATTTCTGGACACTGCTGAGCTTTTCCATATTGCATCATTTGACAAACTAATCAGACTAGAATGTAATCAGCACTTAACGTGATTGGAAAACAGTGAATCTGCAGCACTTCGGTTAGACGGTGTAGAACCATACAACAACAGTGTATTAGTAATACATCAGACATGGAAATGAGCTACAGATAACAGTGGCTGTATTATTCCTATTATGACGCTTAATTCTAGAACTCTTTGATGTTTTCAGGCCTGCAGCTGGTGGAAGCACCTCAGAACCTCCCCCTGGACACTGGCTCTACCCCACCGCTTCCAAAGGTAAGATACCAGAGCCTATTAACATAACAAAATGATACCACAGAAGTCAAATGTGAAGCAGTTTAGGTGCATTATAATTGGATAAAAATGAGCGGTGTCACAAATGAAAGGTTTAGTTTGGCTATATGTGTTGTTGTCCTGCTATTACACTGCTCTGTCTGTTTACAGCCTGCTGAGCTCCAGGCAGAGGTTGTTAAGGTGGAAGCCCCCCTGGCCTTGACCCTGGCCCTGACCCTGGCTTTACCCCACAACTGGAGCAACCATGGCCTTGGCCCTGGCCCCTGGCCCTGTCCCTGGCCCCTGGCTCTACACCACAGTTCCCACAGGTAAGAAACCAGAGCCTATTAACAGAACAAAATGATACCACAGAAGTCAAATATGAAGCATCTTTGCAGTTCAGATCAATCTGGACAGTATTACAAATGATTGTGTATTTTCTGCATTTCATTTAGAATGCTGGTCAAAAGCAGTGCACTATACAGGGAATAAAATTCCATTACATACACATCCCGTGACTGGATGACTGTGGCTACAGACCAATCAAAGACGTCCTACACTGCCAGTCCTGGATGCTGAAGAAGATTAGGCTAGCCCAGGCCAGGTTGCTAGAGGGAGGAGGCACCCACACATGGACGCCCATGTGACTGAGCCTAGAGGATCATGGGAATGGTCTGGACAGATGGTGGTGGGGATGGGTGGGTTGTGGCCGGGTGGGCGTAGACATCACATTACACAGTCTCAGTCTCAGGAGGGTGATTTCTCCTAGACAGATGGAGATCAAGGAATTATCAATAGAAAGTATACAAATGTTTTCAGGGCTGGTTTGTTTGTGAATGTGATATTGGATGTCTTGCTTCAAGGAATGGGCCACTGACCCATCATGTGGGCAGTGTCAGTGTGCTCAATGATTTTCTGAGAAGTCGGACACAAGCAAAGCTGTTTCCACATACACAGCTGAAACAATCTGACTGAGATCTCTAATATAGAGGCTGTGGAAAGAAGCATTAAAAGAGGAATGAATGAAAGAATGAAAGAAAGAAAGAAAGAGACATCCTAACCAGAGTTCCTTTGGTGTGGGGCACGGAATTTAAAAAGTCATAAATACATATTTTTGTTTATTCAGTGGTGTAGGGCGAAACTGTCATATATACCCATTCGATTTATCAGGCAGTATGGTTGTCATAGCAGAGTGTGAAGCGCGAGAGACCACCCTTGGAGAAATGTGAAGGGTGACCGGGGGCAGACCCTTCTGCTGCTATCCACAGGAGGACCCATGGCCCCCTGGGAAATCCCCTCATTCTCAGTGACATCATAATGAAATCCCCCCACCTCCTGCTCCCTGGATGCTTGCCCGTGAGAAAAATGTTTGGTCTGATATAACAACAATGAAATAACTGATATAACAACAATGAAAGGACTCCACCACTGACCCCACAACACCATCTTAACAGAGACTTGCTCATGAATTCATGTTGAAGTCTCGTTAGATCAACATGATGAGAAAAGCGGTCAATAAATCCTTCTAGAACGCCAACTGTCTTTCTCTGTGCCGGGACCACTGTAGGAGGACAGAGTGGTGTTCCGTGTCTTCTGTTCAGTTTGAGAAATGAGACAGCATCTCCGGCCTGCAGCAGGTTTCTGTCTCTATCTATTAATAGCCTGGTGTGGGGACAGGATCTCCTGCAGGCTGCAGAGCTGCAGAACACTGATGTAAGAGAGGCAGAGAGAGCTTCCCCGCCACAGATTTCATCTCCCCACAAATGCTAACCTTTTGCCATAGATGTGTAAATCCCAGGATCTAACCCTGGAAAGATATATACTCAGCACTGACTAAATCAGCTCCTATCATGCTCTCTGCCTGGTGACGACATCAGAGCAGCCAGCACGAGGTGGGAGTTGCACTCCATGCCCGCACGCACACACACACACGCATAAATGCACAGAGAAATGAGCACACACCATGCATACGCTAACAAACGCATATCCAGGCCTAGTTCTGCAGGCAGTTAGTCAGCTTGATAGGAATGAGCGGAGCAACACATGTAGGGGGGAAGCTGCTGTAGCCCTAGACTGAAAACCAAAGGAGGACCAGGAGGTTGACATCATGTAGGGGGAAGGGGAAGCTGCTGTAGCCCTGGACTGAAAACCAAAGGAGGACGAGGAGCTTGACATCATGTAGGGGGAAGGTTTAGCTGCTGTAGCCCTGGACTGAAAACCAAAGGAGGACGAGGAGCTTGACATCATGTAGGGGGAAGGTTTAGCTGCTGTAGCCCTGGACTGAAAACCAAAGGAGGACGAGGAGCTTGACATCATGTAGGGGGAAGGTTTAGCTGCTGTAGCCCTGGACTGAAAACCAAAGGAGGACGAGGAGGTTGACATCATGTAGGGGAAAGGGGAAGCTGCTGTAGCCCTGGACTGAAAACCAAAGGAGGACGAGGAGGTTGACATCATGTAGGGGAAAGGGGAAGCTGCTGTAGCCCTGGACTGAAAACCAAAGGAGGACGAGGAGCTTGACATCTAATTTCCACATTTGGCGAGTTCAAGGTTGACCTTGGAAAGACGCCTGCCATTGGCTTCTCTCCCTCCTCCTCTCTGTTTACTAAACACCAAGGCCATTCCCAGGCTTATTCTCCTGTTCTCTATGCACTCCACAGAGATGCATTAGAAATGGCATGTAGCTGCATTTTCTGCATTTCCCATCAGCAATTATCCATTATTTATTATGTGTCATTTGACTATTTACTGAAAGCGTAGTCTTATTCTTATCCTAAAGCGTCTCTCTGTGAGACAGAAAGAGACAGAGGAGGAGAAACGCATACAGTTGTTTGGTATTCAGTTCAGGGCTACAGCAGCCTCCCCCATGTCCCTACACGTGTTGCTCACTGATGCACTCTGCTCCTTCCTATCATGCTGACTAACTGTATGTATCATCTGTGCAGTGTAGGTCCACAGGGCCATTTGGGACATAGCCCTGAAAATAGATCCCTGAACAGAGCCCCGAACAGAACAGGAACAAGGAAGAGCTTTATCCTACTATTTCCTTGAAGTTTACAACAATCCCCTTTTAATCTGGACTGCGTCCAATACGCTTATATTTACATAGATATGCAGATTTGGCGGTAGAGGTGGGATGGGAGGGGAATCGGTGGTCTATTTAGTAAGTAAGCTTTGTCCGAGCCAGAGCGGCCAATTAGGCAGGAGTCTATCTCCTGTTTCTGTAGCGTGAGGCAGATTGATGTACAAGTACTCCCCCTGGACAGGGCGCTAGTCTATCGCAGGACCGATCCGGCGTATGTGACAATAAAACATGTCCTCTAAAAAACCCTGTAAACAGGTTTCCTGCCATGAATCCAGAACATCAAGGACACCCGTTCTTTATAAAGTGAAAAGGTACAAAAGTGAATATTAACACAATTGTTTTATTTACTCCAGTAACTTGATTACCGGTTTTGTCTGTCAAATCGTACTTTTTCTAGATTTTTTTCTGTGACAGTGACAAAGCAACAAAAAACAAGAATCAGGCCAAAAGCCTCCAAAACCAAAATCCCTTTATGGATTACAAACAGCAGGTGGCACGGAATAGAATTACAGCTTCACAGGTGGCGCTTTCATTCCCCCAGCCAGCTAGCCTATCAATACAATACACCACTGACCCAAATCATTCCCCAACCCTGGGACCCAACAACTGACCCAGGATAACCTAGTAGTCTGTATCCCCACCAGCCACCACTCATTCTAATGAGTTCTGAAATCTGACATCAATGGACTATTATGGAGTGAGTGTGACTGTGACCTTAGGAATCAACAAAGTCAGTCTGTGTTTCCTGAGATCTGAGAGGGGTCGGACCACCAGGAAGCTAACTGACCTAGATAAGGGAGTATAGCTACCACCAGAAGTTACTTTTCGTAGCAGGTTAGGAGAGCATTTTAGCTAACCCTAACCCTTTTCCTAACCTAATTCGGTCCAGATTTTCTATCTGTAGAGCATCATACTATCAACAAACTGTTGATAAGCAACTGCTTGCTTAGGTTATGGTTAGGTTGAGAATAAGGGTTAGAGTAATGGTTAGGGTAAAGGTTAAGTTTATGGTTAGGATAAGGGTTAAGGTTAGGGTAATTCTCCTAACCTGCTGCATAAGTGCTCCTAACCTGCTACGAAAAAGTCACTTTGTAGCTACAGCATATACCATCTAATCAAAACTCTAGATAAGCTGTACTAACTGCTATTGGTTAAAAGGAAGACCCATGAAGGAGCACTGGAGGCTTGGAGGTGATGACAAATGAGGTAATATACACTGGTCCTATGTTTCATGAGCAGATATAAAAACAATCCCAGAAATCGTCCATACGCACGAATAGCTTATTTCTCTCAAATTTTGTGCACAGATTTGTTTACATCCCTGTTAGTGAACATTTATCATTTGCCAAGATAATACATCTACCTGACAGGTGTGGCATATCAAGAAGTTGATTAAACAGCATGATCATTACACAGGTGCACCTTGTGCTGGGGACAATAAAAGGTCACTCTAAAATGTGCAGTTTTGTCACAACACCACAGATGTCTCAAGTTTTGAGGGAGCGGAGCATGCAATTGGCATGCTGACTGCAGGAATGTCCACCAGAACTGTTGCCTGATAATTGAATTTCTCTACCGTCAGCTGACTTCAATGTCGTTTTAGAGAATTTGGCAGTACGTCCAACCGGCCTCACAACCGCAGACCACATGTAACCAGGCCAGCCCAGGACCTCCACATCCAGCTTCTTCACCTGCAGGATCTTCTGAGGAGGCCATTTTGTTGGGAAAAACAAATTCTGATTGGCTAGGCCTATGCCCTCCCAGGCCCACTCATGGCTGCACCCCTGCCCAGTCATGTGAAATCTATAGATTAGTGCCTAATGAATATATTTCAATTGACTGATTTCCTAAGGGCTCCCGAGTGGCACAGCGGTCTAAGGCACTGCATCTCAGTGCAAGAGGCGTCACTACAGTCCCTGGCTTGCCTAGTTAAATAAAGGTTAAAAATATATATATATATATATAAAAATATATATATATATATATATAATATGAACTGTATTCCAGTAAAATCTTTGAAATTGTTGCATTTATATTTTTGTTTATATTTTTGTTCAGAACCGGAGTGAGCACAAACACACACGCATGCAAACAGGCACAGTTGCAACAACACACACACACACACACACACACACACACACACACACACACACACACACACACACCAGCTGGTCCCTGTGTGAGTAGTGATAGTACCTGCATTCCCCTCATGTTAGGTCAGGTCCTACACCTTGGACAGTACGAACCGTAGTAATCTCTTCATGTCCAATTTTGTGATAACGACATGTTCTCATCAAACCGACAGATGGTCAGATGGCTTCCAACAAAGAGCACGGCGTGTAGAGGTCTCTCAACTAGCGACTGATGTGTTCTGAAATAAACTGCATTCAACACTTCCAGTTCCCCTAAAATGACTGGCAGCTTAAAATGACTTCCTTTCTCATCTTTACCTCCCACACACGCTGTTGGACGTCATTCCTTTCTTCGAGAACCATTCTAGAACCTCGCTTGAGATTTCCTTTTCCTTGAGCCTTTATTTTCGAATTACCGTATTCAAGGAGATGGTGATTTTCAGCACAGGAAATACATTGTTTTTCTTGAGTTCGAACAAGAACTAGTTTGATAATGCACTAACTGTAACCAGTTGAATCAGAAGTGTTAAATGCAGGGCTGGAACAAAGGCCTGCTAACACACAGTCTGGAACCCTAGGGCCAGGATTGCACATCCGAGTTGTGAACAAAGTCTTTGTTTAAAATGTAAACCACCTACAAATCAAAATGACATCCTGGGACTTCAGGTCGACCTCTGGCAGAGTGAACATTATGATAGACTGCTTCACTAGAGGAGGTGGTCTGCTGATGTTATCTTTCAGGGGGAACTATTATGGAACTCATTAAGAAACAATAAACACAGAGGATGTCTCCTAATGTTGACCGAAAGGTGTGCCTGGGTTATGTACCCATATCTTTGCCAGTAAAAATCACAGACCTATCTGTTCACACGGGTGTAGGGTGAAGTTGCCCCTCGACGCTGACCTGGGGTCAGCTATGCTTTTCCCCCGCTAATGGTTAAGGTTAGGATCGGGGGAGGGGACGCTGATCCTAAATCTGTACCTAGGGGAAACTTCAACCCGGAGCTTTCACACGAGCCGTTTCCAGGAAGCCGTTTCGGTTACAATACAGCCTTCCAGGACACACAGCCTTGTGACCCAATTTCCACATTCCTCATATGTCTCTCAGGGAGTTCTGTGACGCACGGAACCTGCAGAGATGATCAACGTTTACCTTCATAGGATATCTAGGCCATGAGGTATACATTAAAGAACATCTCTACTTATTATTTGGACCAACAACACCTATACGGATCAGAATCATATAGCATGTGACTTTTCACAAAGCCTCATCTACGGGATAGAGGATTACTGACTGTAGATCAGTCTAATGTGGATGAAAGTACTGCACATGTATTTCAAGCCGGGGGGATTCTATATAGCTACAGCTAGTGGATTAGCATGGGCGGAGCCCCTTACACCAGAGCCATGGGATTGGATAAGGGCAGACGTCGTCACGCATCTGATCCCTACAGATGGCCGTGGTTACCGTGGCAATGGCAGTATGCTCAGCATCAGCATCCCAGCAGAGCTTCTCGAAGCCATACCTCTCTATCACAGGCTTCCTATTCACTTTGTGACATCAACACAGTTTAATCCAAAGCCTAAAAGACATCAACAAACAGCAGTTCTTCTGAAGTAGCCGTAAACGGACAAAGACAAAGACAGAGACAAACAGTTCAGGTCATTTGGTTTCCTCTGGCTTCTCTCAAAGATCAATCGGGTTCATGACAGTGGGCATAATCTCTAGCTTGATCTCCCCCCCACTCGCAAAATGAGAGTGCTCGAGTCCCATCTGTCAGTAGCTCCTCAGAACCTTTTCCTATGCAGGGAGATCAGCAGCACAGCTAGCCTCTACTGCAGAACAACAGCAGTGATCAGGCATCGCATTAACCAACACTATAATACTGAACTGGAGGCCATTCACTCTGCCCTGTAGTGACTTCAATGTTCATCCGCCAAAGTGTTCAGGAAAGCGTCAAATGGCCTGTTTGCTATCCATCAATAATGTTGTATAGTGTTTCTGTCCAATGTCACTGTTGAGAAATTATGACGTGAATGTGTGTCTGATAAGTCTGCAGTGGTATATTTTCATAAACCCAAATACGAGCTAAAACTCCAATCAGGATATATTCATACATGAACACAAACAATGTTGTGATGCAACAACCAATAGTTTAGGCCACCTGAACATCACCAGCATTTCCATCCCATTCTTTATGTCACCCCCTATGTGCCAACCTCCCTCAGGTGGCACAGGCTAAACCCAGAGGCGTACCTGGCAGTTAAATCCATTGGAGTTGGGGTCCAAGCTCCCCGATAACATGGCGCGTCAGTGTGGGCAAGGATGCCTGAGATTTCCCCTTGGATTTACAGTGGTCGAGAGACCGCAGATGGGAGCTCAGAATTCAAGCCCCGGACAGAATCTGTGTTTGTCGGCTGGAGGTATTGGCAGTAAGGTCGAGCCAGGCTCTTCTCACCGGTTCCTCTTCCCCATGCCAGCCAGCCTCCCCCTGACAGCAGCTTCGCAACACAAACAAGCGCTCAGACTGCCCAGCTCTGATCCAGACGGGCTCCGATGTTTTCTGACAAGCATCCGTCCACCAATCCCCTGTGAGATTAGCGAGCTGCTGACATCACCGATGATGGGCTGTGTGGTGTTGTGGCCCTCTTATCTAAGAGAAGCTTGTAGCTAAGTCACGGTAAGCAAAACACACACACACACACACACACACACACAGACCCTTCTTCTGTGGGGTTTGAAGAGAAAAGCCCTAGGACTCCTCACCGCTGCACCTGCCACATCTGATCCATCCCAACTCCACAGGGACATGCTATGAGGCGGTTCTACTCTGCAGTCATCCTCTGTGCGTGTGTGTGTGTGTGTGTGTGTGTGTGTGTGTGTGTGTGTGTCCTGCCTATGACACTACTGTACTCTGTCTGTGCTGCATCGTCAGCGGAACACTGTGGCAGAAACATGATGTACTGGAAACGGATCCGGCGTTTCAAACGATTCTTCTGCTACACTACCTAATGACACACGTTCTGAGTGGTAGTAGTACTGGATCAATAACAATTTAGGCATGGATGATAAATAGGATTTTTGGGGAAACTATCAGAAATGTGAAGGAAAGGCACTAGCATCTCTCTTAGCTGTGTCTTCTCTCCCCCTCCCCCTCTCTCTCTCTCTTCCTCCCCCTCTCTCTCTTCCTCCCCCCCTCTCTCTGCTATAATTAAACATCCAAAAGGCACACAGTCGGTCTAGGCACTTAGCTCGCTACAGCGGGGCTGGCTCTGCACAGTCGGATCACCCAGTCAGACAGAGATGTCCCACTGATCCAAGAACATTATGTCCAAGAGAACAGGCCTAGCTCTGCCTGCTATACCCACTCTGCTCTACAGGCCTCCCCCGTCTGTCCACACTAGATCCACTCCAGTCAGAAGACCACTGTGCCCAGGTTTAGGACTCAACATTCAGACCCATCTTTAGTACATCACACACTCTCCATCTCCTGTCTCCAGCCCTAACTCCCAACACCCTCTCTCTACCCAATACATGACAGCATAGATATTTCTGATGCGGAATCTGTGCGCTCGACTCAGGTTTTTGCTGAAGTCTCCCATTGACATCAATGAATGATTTCTGTGAAAGTCTTGGTTGGGAGCTCTTATCTCAAGTCTGACTCGGGTCTTTGAAAGCTTGCCAGATGGATGTTCAGTGATATTCATATTCATGGATACCTACACATTTGCTGCATGAAGGGGCTTTATCTGTAGTTGAAATCAAAAGGACTCATGTATCACTGAGTAAAAGTAGTAGGACTTATCCTGCATGCTTGGCTTGGTATGAAAGCAGAAGTACTCACCACATTCGTGTCTCCTTGAGGTACCTGAGGGCTCTGGGGGCTCTGGGGGCCTGGTTCCTGTAAATAACAAGGTCAGTATAACATCAATCCACTGGACATTGTTTACATGCATAATCCAGTCTTGTTTAGCTACGCATCTTCACACTGGAAGTCATTGAGTGCTATGCAATCACTGCCGGTCCCCTGGTTTCTAATACAAGTTACATGCCATTTTTGTTTGTCATACACTGAGGATTTCCACAGAATACTCACTCCTACTATCACCTCACATACCCACACACAACCTTTAGCAACGCATTGGGATTCAGGACACACACTGCAGCTAGGCAGCCAATAGTTATGATGACACGGCACTGCACTCTGCATTGTGAGTCAGCGACCAAAAGCATCCCATGTTATATTCAACCTGTGGTCAATCCACAGCACTGGTTAACTAGGCTCGCACAGACGACCTGTTTTATCAATGTCATTTTTCAATGTCATGTTTCTTTTTCTTTTTATAATGACCTATGCATAAAGGGAAACAATGTTTTCAACAGCGTTTGAACAAAAGCCATATTTCTCCTCTCCCTGGCTTTGAGGCGAGAATCCGGCACAGCGGCCATTTCTCAACATGCCATCACCGGAATGCTAAACAGGACCTGACCGCTGAAACAGACACAGTCTTTGGACACCACTGAGTGTGGTCTCTATTCAACATGTATAGATTACGGTTCATCCAGCTTGTCTAAACCCGTGGATTGACCATAGAAAGAGTATGTCCTATAGGGTGAGAGAGAGAGAGAAAAAAACTCTGGTTCTCATTGATGAGTGGTGTCTGTCTGTGGCTTTCCTTAATAATCCACCTATAGATCCTAATGGGTCCAATCAGATATCAGATGAGCCGATATCTACTGTCTAGTAGTAAACTACTGTAGGACCTGGCTCTGTCCCAATGCTCTTAAATGGCTTCTTTTCCTTATTTCCTTCACATCATAATCACTGATTGGCAGACAGACTGAGTAGGACTTCACCATAGTGCCTCTATGAAGTATTTGGTGATCAGTTGGGATGTGTCTGAGTCCGGATGAACGTTCACAAGATGACAGTCATTCTAATCAGCTACACCGTAAAGTAATCCAGCAGGGGACCAATTCAACTGGGAGAGCAGTAGGCACAGGAGGTTGGTGGAACTTTAATTGGGGAGGACGGGCTCGTGGTAATGGCTGGAGATGAATAAGTGGAATGGTATCAAATACATCAAACACACGGTTTGACGCCATTCCATTTGCTCCGTTCCAGCCATTAGTATGAGCCGTCCTCCCCTCACCAGCCTCCACTGTCAGTAGGTGCATACCACAGACACATCAATTGCATACTCAACAAGACGTGGGCCTACGTCATCCTTTATCAATAACAAAATGTGTCAGCTATGGCATTAGAGGAGAAATTAGTGATATAAAGAAAATGAGGCATTAGTAATTGGTAAATAAATACGACCATGTCTTTCTAAATCCGGTTAATTACAGTATTCTATAGGTACTTGATGTAGTACACTATGCAATAGAAACATCAACACTGTGGAGTTTTATCAGCCCACTGTGATGACAATATTACTGTAGGTCTATTGGTCCAGCACACAAATGATCCAGGATGGTCCAGAATGAAGAAATCATCACAAAAATGACAATGTCTCGATATTTTCGATAAAACAGTAGTCTTGGCAAACCGGTCTATAAAACTAGGTTATAACCTACTTACCTATATTAGGCCTACTACAGTTGTGTCATTTTCTAATGCTATAAAATAACCGATGTAATAACATACATGGACTATCTATGATTTATTTCAAATGTATTGCACACACAGGCTGATCTACGCTGGTGTGTTCAATACCCACATCAAGACATCAACGATATGAAATCCATGTTCAGTGAGAACACAATGGTTGCCTATTGTAGGTTGCCTATGGGACATCCTTACCAAGGGTAGTAGCGGCTCCATTTGTGCTCCTTGGTCCGTTATGTCCATATTTTCCTTGCCTCGCTTTCTCTGTAGACTTGATACGCTCCTACTGTATTCTTCTATCTAGTGTTGCCGGGCAATATCAGGGTGAATGAACCCTTATATAAACTGGGCCGATTTTCTCAAATTAAGGTAAGCATCCTCCTCGTCCAGTCCTACATAATTTAGGCATGGGGTAGCGATTTCCCATTCACGCGCTCAAGCTTGGAGAGTGCAATTTGCGCTCCATGAAGAGGTGGAGTACACGTGAGGCAATGAAGCGCAGCAGGATATAGATCTCGTCTACAGTGGCGCGCGTTGCCCCAAGATTGCGCACATGTCGACCTATTCTTAAAAATGATCCACAGAATATTGTTTCAGGACATGTTGCACTCAATAGAACAGGATGTGAGCGCACAACACCGGAGAAGCTCAGGATAAAACAGAGGTAGGCTCTAGTAGCTATGTTGACAGATATTTCTATTAATTTGGGACAATATTGAATTAGGTAGGCTATTATACGCTACCATGGTCCTATTGTAATCCAAATTAACCACACAAAAAAACACGTAGGCTACCATATTTTAATGTTGCCTATTTTGGTTCTGTCCGTATTATGTGGTTACGGAAGGATCCTTGGATTGATGCCTGACCCATGAAATTAGCCTATACAGTAATTCATTTGCTCTATTGCAATCGACGAGGGAAAATTGGGACCGTAATCAAATGGCGTACTTCACAATATTGTAAAATACATGCAGATAACCATGAACCATTTCTATCATGGCCCATACAGCACATTGATTCATTCACCCATTTGTGAAGTCGTTGACTGAAATCCATTGAAAAACGTTACATTGGTGCCACCTAGTGTTCAATTGGATGATGCGTCAAATCAAACTGAGCAATTTGATTATTAAATTGGCGTAATTTTCAGTAGCCCGCTCATGTTCTTCAAAATTCAATGATCAACATTAATCAAGCAGGAATATATTACAAATATAAAGCAACTATCAACAGAAAAAACAAACATATCTCCAATCACATCGAGATATTAGATTTAAATGAATACCTGTTTCAAGTCAATTATATTTCTATGGTACAACTCAAGATAAAGTTGTTGATCGATTGATTGATATAATGTATTAGATAATCAAAGGCAGTAGGCTGCTCCAGCAGGAGGCAACATTACATACACCAAAAATAACTGAGGATAAAAACACAATAAAACCCGATGGCTTATTTCCAATGTGTTCCTCATTTTTCAGCAAGATGACAAGTGGGAAAGATCAACACTTCACATGCACTCAATGCAATTAAAAACAACAAAAGCCATTTACAGCAATCCATTTACAACAGCGACATCTACAGCACAGAGGAGCCCGTTTCCGAGTCACCTCGTGGGAGAATACCCCTAATCAAACCGCCATGGTGTTTCTCAAACATTTTTGGTTTGTTTGTGACACCTTAAAGCTGTTCTCTGATGAGTTTTTAGGCAGCTTGGTAAACTGTTCCACTGAACTGCAGCAGAATACACACATTCGTTTTCCCTCGTGGAGTGCTTAAATCTGCAGGGATCAAAGTTAGCAGCGCTCCTTCTGGTGAAGTACTGATGTGTCATTTATACGGCTGGCATAATTACAGATTCAGACAACTTTAATGTCTTCAAGAGGCAATTCCATTTCGCAGCAGTCATAGTTCACATGACAAGATCACATATTAAAATGTGAAACATATCAACGGGAAAAAGCTACGGATATTTACAAAAAAAGTCAGCAGGATAGTGCAAAGGTCTTAAAATGTCTGAGTAAGGATGGGCCTGTATTTGCACGTCAAAGTGCTTAAAGTGCATATTAGTCCAACCCTAGATATTTGGAGACAGAGTTATGGGCAATTTTGTGGGTAAACCCCAACTTAATCGGAGTGACTCCTGTTTCCACCTTGAGCCATTAACCAAATGTTGCAATTGAGATTTGACTTGCGAATTAGAGCAAAACTGTTGGAATCATGGAAATATAATGACTATTCTAATTCTATAGTTAGAATATAATAGTGGGCACTTTGAATACAGTGTTGTTTGAGATGACAATGAATTAAAATGCCAGAGAGGAATTATTGTGACAGGGTAGGAATTAAAGTGTTGATAAGTGTTTCCTAGGGGACCCTATACATTTTGGCTACATTGCATGTTTTCTTAGCTACTTCATGTAGCTAACATATTCTTTCTTTGCATATTCCTCTTTGATTTAGAAGATACTGTTGCACAAACAACATACTGATTTATATTATCAGGCTGTATTAGCAGGCTACGTTTGCTCTTACTCAGGACATTTATTAGCTAGCTAGCTATTAGCATCTCAAGATTTAGGGCAACTTGCTAAGAAAAGACAAACTAGCTGTTTGCTGATGTAAGAAACACAAACTAATAGTGTCATTATAGAACACTAGTGGATTTATATTAAGAAGCAAAGTGAAAAAAGCATTGTTGTCATCAACATTGTTGCATGTGCTGCATTCACCATGCAGACTGAACGCAAGTGTCTCGTGGTTGAGGAACATCATTGTGGTTGAGGAACATCAAATACGCTCCTTGAGTGACAGGGGGCGGGGCTAGGGCTGTGTGGAAAGTGGCACAGAGAGAAAGAGCGGAGAGAGATGACTCAAGTAGCGAAGTTAAACTATAAAAATGTACATTACACATGGCATATCACATTTAACAAACCAAACATTCAAATACCGGTATAGAAAGTAAAGTTAAAACCCAAACCGGTCCCTGAATCAATACCGGTATATCTTAAAATACTGTATAACGCCCAGCCCTAATTTGAAGATGTCTAAACAACTGAAGCCATGACCTGGTAAGAAACCCAAAGTTAGGATATGCAATTAAAGATGATTACCAAAAAAGGTTTGTTCTTTGTACAGGCAATTAAACAGTATAAGTGTAGCCTAAACCAGTCAAATTTTGATTCTCACCTGACATCTTCACCACAGGCTGAGCAGTGGATGGTAGATTGATGTTTCCAATGGGCCTCTCCAGTGGCCTTCCTTTAGGAAGTCAGTCAGACGGCTGGTCTTGGGAAAGGACTGCTCTAGAAGCAATGGGCCTTAGGAGAATACATAGCAAATCTTTATAGAGCCCCTTTAGCTTTTTTGGAGCCTTGTTTGACAGCATACCATTACATTTTTGGATACTCACCCCTCAGATTCCGAATGTGTTTCTGTTGCTCATTAAAAAAAACTGTTTCAGTCTTGGCGATGTGGCTCGATGTGGCAGTTAGTGATGTTTGTCCCCCATGGGTCACCATAGGAACAAAGTCAATACTTCCTCAAAATAGTGAGAATATTCTTTTTTAAATCTATGATTAATTTGGACGTTTTTGCAGGTTTTAGTCGGTCAATTTTACATCTAGCTAATGTGTTTGGTGCAGTTTGTTATTTTTTTTTTTATTAACAACAAATCAATACAGGAAACACATGTGGGAACACAAGAATATATGAATAATATGCAATGGACAATTGGGCTAGGGGGTACAATATCACATTACACAGGAACCTTAAGGGACATACATACACTTATATTTGTAACAGATTTTTTGTTAGTAGAATATTTAATTGTCTTAAAATACAGTTCAATTTATTTTTGTAAGGTAAGAAAATGTGGGTTTTTTGTTTGTAAATTTACACTTGTGAATATGAAATTTGGCCAAAAGAATAATGAAATTAATTACATAGAAATGTTTCAGCTTATTTCTATCATAGGTAAAGAATCCAAGCAGTATATCTCTCCACAATAGTGTAAGATCTTCATAAATGTGTTCACTTATAAATCTGCTGATGTCTTGCCACAGTTTTCTTACATGAACACAATGCCAAAAAAGATGCAACACTGTTTCTGGGTGGTCAATACAAAAGGGACAATTTGGGTTGATGTTTTCCTTAAACTTCTTCATATAGTGGTTGGCAGGATAAAATGTATGAATAATGTTAAAGGAAACTTCCTTCATTTTGTTAACAAGTAGGTATGTGTGTGGCAACATCCAAACTTTTTTCCAACAGATATTATCAATAAATCCATTCCAATAAGGCAAGACATAAGGTATAGATACAACATCCTGCTGAAACAAGGTTCGTATATCGCTCTGTTGTTGAATGGACCAAAAGAGAAACAAATCTTTCCTACTGATGAGTCAACAGGGTTAATGGAAGGTAGGTTCTGAGGGTCAGGTCTTGACATGTTCCTGAATAATAAAGCAACACCTGAGGGAATGGCATTTAAAACAATTGCAAAATCTTTAGGAGTTACAGGGACCTTGTAAAGTGATAAGAATTCCTTAGAACTGAGTAAAAGACCCTCTGCATTTACCAGTTGGCTCACCAATAGGATATTATTTACCAGTTGGCTCACCAATAGGATATTATTTCGGAACCAATATTCTAAGAACAAGTATTTTTATACAACATATCCCGATTATTCCATATATAATATCTGTGTGGAGAAAAAGTATGCTTATAAATTAAGGACCATGACAAGAAAACCTGCCGATGAAAAGCAGAAAGTTTCACTGGAACTTTGTCAATATTATAATTGCAAACCAACATGAAGTTAAGGCCACCAAAAGCAGAGGAATAATGATGAGGAATAAAATTCCACATAGAAGTGGGTCTTCTTAGGAATTGTTTTATCCAATTGATCTTAAAAGTATTATTTAAGGTAGTAAAGTCCAGAAAATTCAGCCCACCAAGTGTTCATTACAACAGTTTTCCTAATGTAATGGGTACGTTTTCTCCAAAGAAAGTTGAAAAGCATCTGGTCTATCTCATTGCTTATTTTACTGTCAAGATATAAAGATAGAGCGCCATATGTTAGTCTAGAGTTACCTTCGGCCTTGGTTATTAGGACTCTTCCTTTTAAAGATAAGTCCCTCTGTAGCCATTGATTTAGCTTCTTCTGGGGTTTTTTTAATAAGAGGGTTAAAATCTAGTAAGCCTCTAGACTTCTGATCCTTTGTAATGGTTATGCCTAAATATGTAAGTTCTTCTTTTACTAGAATACCATAATGTGAAGGTGTCACACAATCTTTGACAGCCATGAGATCCCATTTATTAATGTTAAGATATAGACCAGACGCTTTGGAAACGGATTGTATCACATTGATCGATATTGGAATTTGGTTAGCATCTTTCAGAAAAAGTGTAGTATCGTTAGCCAGCTGGCTTATAATAATTTCTTTACCAGCTATGGATATACCTTGTACAGGACTTTTATTTAAAGAATTTGTAAGAAGTTGGGTGATTAATAAAAACAGGTACGGAGAGATAGGACAACCTTGCCTAATTCCTCTCTTTAACTCAAATCTAGGTGAGGTGCCATATTTCAATTTGATAGAACTGTTACCATTTGTATAGAGAGTCTACAGAAAAAATCCCCAAAGCCAAGTCTCTCAAGGGAGTGGAAGAGGAACTGATGCTCTACTGTGTCAAATGCTTTATAAAAATCTAAAAAGAATATGAAGCAATCCTCGGTTATTAGGTCTGAGTAGTCAAGTATGTCTAATACTAGTCTGACATTGTTAGAAATATGTCTGTTCCTCATAAAGCCAGACTGTATTTCATCATTGACTGCATCCAGGACTTTTTTAATTATTTTTGCAAGTAGTAAGGCTAATATCTTATAGTCATTATTAAGAAGACAAATTGGACGGCAGTTATCGATGAGCAGCACTTCTTTTTTAGGCTTAGGTATCAGTGTTATTAACCCCCGACTCATTGTAGGAGGGAGAACATTGTTTTTAATACTCTCTATTAAAATAGGAAGGCAGCTACTTGTTCAGAAAATAATTTGTAAAATTCTGATGTAATTCCATCAACACCTGGTGATTTATTGTTCTTTAGATGTTTGATAGACTCTATTATTTCTTCAACTTTGATGGGTTCATCACACTGTTTATATTCTATATCACTGATAGTGAACATTATTCTGTGAGTCAAAAAACATATCTGTGGATTCCTGACAGTACGTAGAGCTATACAATTTTCTGTAAAAATTGCTACAGTATTTAGCGATTCATTTTTGGTCATCTGTAATAACACCATCAATGTTTAACTTATGGATAGTGTTATTTTTAGAGTGAAATTTCTCAAGTCAAAAGAAATAGGATGAAGTCTGTTCTCCCTCCTCAATCCATTTTCTCCTAGATCTAGTAAAGGCTCCTTCTGCTTTTAATGTATATAAATGATCCAGTTTATTTTGTAACTCCATTAGTTCCATCTTCTCCTCCTCCGAGAGGCCGTCTGGGGACCTCTGAGAAAGGGAAGTTATCTTAATGATCATCTTTTCCTCCTCAGCTCTTCTGGTCTTAGCAAGATTACTACCATATTTTCTAAGGTATTTGGACACCTCAAATTTAAAGAGCTCCCAGTTCTTGCAATACGATTTTTCTTCACAAGCCCTTTCCCAAAAGTGTGAAAGCAGATCTTTAACCTCAAACTTAACTATATTATTATTTAATAATGAACTATTTAGCTTCCAGTAGGATGCTCTACCAAGGTTAGTATCAGGGGTATATATTTTGATATCAATGTAAATGGCCCTATGGTCTGTTAGGGGAGTAGTACAAATATTTGTAGTAACACACTCACTATCAATACATTTGGATATAAGCCAAAAATCTATTCTGGATTTTCTGGAATCTGTTTTGTTACTCCAAGTGAATGATCTGTCGGCCGGAAACCTCTCTCTCCATATATCAGTAAGACCAAACTTTTCCATAAAAAGTATTAAACTCAAATTCTGATTGGTTGGCCTTCCTGGGGGCCATCTATTAGTTGAATTATCTATAGTACTGTTAAAGTCCCCTCCTGTCAATAATAACGAATTAGGAAATTTAGATAACCAATGAAGTATATGTTTCTCTATAGACTCAAGCAACTCATCATTCTCATGTTTGGTGTTGTACCCGTAGAAGTTTACAGTAATGAGCGTAATGTCATTGTAACTGATCACAAGACAAATGAAGTGACCAAAGGGATCACATTCCGAGTGTAGAATATTACCACCAAAGGTATTTTTCATTGTAGTGACACCAGCGGAGCGTTCAGATCCATGGGAAAGCCAAATATCGTTGCCCCACTGTGACCTCCGGAAGTTGGCATCAGCCGAAATTAAACAAATATCTGTTTGAAATTGTTTAGCAAATAAAAATAAGGCTTTGCGCTTCACATTGTTTTGTAACCCCCTAGTATTAAGAGAAACTATAGACAAAGACAAAACAATAAAGATTATATAAAAGTATAAACTGTAGTAGGATGAGTCAAAAACGTAGGAGCAGTGAACGTAAGCGATAAGGAACCGAGATCTGCACCATTTAAGTCAACTTAAAGTGAAAATAGCTTATTCCATAAACTTTGAGCTAAATGTTATCCGGCTTTTGAAATTCAACTCAACTGAAAATGATGTTCAAGACCAAACCAAGGGTTCTTGTAGTAAGAGAGACTAAAAACTCTCTTTAGTGTAATCAGGAACTATTCTGAGAAATAAAATGCAAAATAATAATTTAAATGAAAGGGTACCAACTATTTTAAGTGCATATGAAAGATGATCATTTAAAAAAAATTGACAAAAAAATGTTTTACATATACATGTTCCTAAGACCTTTTTCACTTGGAAATAAGTATTAATAACTAAATTTAACAATAACCGTGTAAAGTCAGAGCATGTATGCCCTTTAAAACAGTATCTTAGTTACTGTATACATAAAAAAAAAAAATACAGCTTTCAGTCTTCTTCGTAAGTTTGTAAACAAAATAGGCCTTCTGGTCATACAAGAACAAACTAATAAATTGAAGTACCTGAGTATTCCGAAAAATAGTCACCTGATGCTTGTTAGGTAAAGTTAAATCTGTTTCTGTTTCTTCTGGTGAGATTTTAGGGAGGAATATGGATTTCTGAACCGTTAATGAAGCCTCGTCCTCCGACGAAGTAAGCAGCATTTCCCTCATTTCGTGCTTTCTTGGTCGTTGGCCACAACTTGTTCCTTCTTTCTATGTCCTCCGGGCTGAGATGCTCGGCGAAACGAAGACCATGGCTCTGAAGGAAGGCGTTCTTCCTAGCAGCTTTCCAGACAGCATCCCTGTAGAATCTGGCAGTGAAGAGGATGATGATACCCCTTGGTCTTGAATCGTTTTGCTGTTGTTTCTTGCCGAGGCGATGCACAACGTCGATGGTATCACCAACTTTGTCCTTCTCTGCAGGCATAAAACTTCTTCAGGATCGGTGTCCCGTTCGCGGGATGGTTGAGAAACGTAGGCTAGTGTGATTAGCATGATGTTGTAAGAAACAAAAAAAATCCCAGGACATAGGCATATCTGATATGGACAGAAAGCTTAAATTCTTGTTAATCTAACTGCACTGTCCAATTTACAGTAGCTATTAGAGTGAAATAATACCATGCTATTGTTTGAGGAGAGTGCACAATTATGAACTTGAAAATATATTGTAACGACCCTGGGTTTATAAGCGCGGAAATCGACTCTGCCAGACGAGCATGCTTTTGCGGCACAGTCGATAGCGCGCCGGACTTTGGGCTTGAAGGTCGAGGGTTCGAAACCTGCTCCTTGCTGTTTCATTACATTAAAAAAATCCCACTTCTGACACCAATGTAATGAAACAGCAAGGAGCAGGTTTCGAACCCTCGACCTTCAAGCCCGAAGTCCGGCGCGCTATCGACTGTGCCGCAAAAGCATGCTCGTCCGGCAGAGTCGATTTCCGCGCTTATAAACCCAGGGTCGTTACAGTATGAATAAACCAATTAGGCACATTTGGGTAGTCTTGATACAACCTTTTGAATTGATATGTAAGATTTCACTGGATCACTCAAAACTTTCCACGTACAGTGCTGTCATCTAGTGGCCAAAGTCTAAATTGCGCCTGGGCTAGAATAATTCATTATGCTTTTTCTCTTGCTTTTCAAAGATGACGGTACAAACAAAAAAAAAATCGTTTTTTTTTTTCTTTGTATTATCTTTTACCAGATCTATTGTGTTATATTCTACTACATTCCTTTCACATTTCCATAAAGTTCAAAGTATTTCCTTTCAAATGGTATCAATAATAATCATATCCTTGGTTCAGGGTCTGAGCTACAGGCAGTTAGATTTGGCTATGTCATTTTAGGCGAAGATCGAAATAAAGGGGCGGATCCTTAAAATGTTTTTAAACCTATACCTAACTATTTTCCTAACCTCAACCTCATTTTCCTAGTCTGTTACGTTAATTCCAACCTGCCACGTTAATTATCCTAACCTGTCAGATTAGTTATCCAAACCTGCTATGTAAACAGTCCCTGGTTTGAGATTGGGCCACGACTACTTTCTGTTAATCTCTCATAGAAAGACTACTGGAAAGAGAACTCGGAAACTTCCAATTTGGCCGAGTTTCCACACTTGGAAAGTATCATAAACAACCAATAGGAAGCTCTTTGCAAATAATTTACGTTATATGTAAACACAGCTTAGCAAATTGCGCAATATGTTTGTTCTGGTTTAACCGTGATTCTTTTTCTGTAAATACATCAATGAAGGTTAAAGTAATTGTCCAGTGAAAATATCACTTAAAAGTTCATTGTTTGTTAGCTCATACTCAAATAATGTTGTTGACTCGTCCTATACTCGTATTTGACGCCAACGCATACATTTGAGAAAAAACCCATCTCAAAAATGCTTACTATTTCCACATATAATGTGAAGTCATGTTGGCTCATTGGCTGTGTTGGCCAATCAGCGGTTGACTTGTGATTAATATTTTTAATGACATGTATACACCACCAGCATCATTGTTATTGGGGTACGCCCATATCATTCAAACAACGAGTTTATTTTCAACATATTTAATTATCATCTTTTGGTAGGAAAAATATTTGACTCATATTGTAAATTATAGGTCATATTTCATAGAAATCTGGAAACACTGGGCAGTTACTTTAACACAAAAATATTTTATTTTTAAAGAAAACGTCAATAGTCGCCGAATAAATGAAAGTTATTTGACAAATGTAAAATACAGATGTTGAATCGGCTATGTGAGTACAACAATACACACATTAAACATTATCAAGGATTTAAAAACATGTTCAGATTACTTATGTCCATTGCGGTCCTCTTATGAATATATTTCATCTTCAGTTCGCTCCATTGTTCACGCATCTGCAAGCATAGCGGCTTCAGCACTGATAAACCATCATATCAGGTATAAACACGTTTAAAGAGAAAAGGAATTGCAACTTCTCAATCTGCTTTTAATCGAATTTATATTTTTACTTCATTTTTAGATAATTAATTAGTATACATCCTTTCAAAGACTACAACAAATTCAGTCTTCACCTTTTTTTTGCGTTGGGCGTTGATTTATTAATATGTCCATTGTGTTTTGAAGCATTGGGCTACTTACCTTTAGTACAGTTGTTATAACTCAGAACCTTGTTTTTTGCGCTAGTAAAGACATCGTGGATCATATATAGCCTACTAAAGCCAGCAGAACAAATCATAATGCCAAGGAAACTCAACGCAGGCTAAGACATGAACATTTTCCAGAAATGTATTCAACAAATCAAAATCAATCGATCAAATCAGTCAAATTAGAAAACAGGATTCAATTAAAACATCTAGAGTAAGACTACAGCTAATGTTAAATAGATATATTATTATAGCTTAAATAGATTATTTTGTCGTTAACATTTTAATACTTCAGTCATATGCATAACCCACTGTAGGCTAATCCAAAAATGCAGTCTAATGAAAAAACGAATGAACGATGTCCAGATGACTATTTAGACTGGTGCCAATAACCTAGGATGGGATATCTCTTCAATTCAGTTTATGATGTCTCTATCCAACTAGACTCCGAGATATCTTGTGGTTTTGCGTCTTCACCGACACCCGTTGGCAAACTCTCCTTTGAAATTGAGAGGACCTCGTCAAAGTCCACAGTACCAATAGCGTGTCCATTAGTCCAGCAGGACAGAGCCGGGCTAGACGCACCGCAATACTGGGGTGAGGTACGCGCAAAATCCGTTGGTCCTGCGTAATAAGTAAGGGCTCTACCCGAACTGTCCGTTGCGGACAGCTGTAGTGCCTTTCCAGCTGTTGCATATGACAGCAAAGTTGCCGTGTTTCCAGTCGCGTCATTTGTGCGGGAGGCATAGTCCAGTCTGTTGTTGGTCGGTGTCACAAACCATCTCGGGGATGCCGCCATCGTGTCCTCCTCGCTGGTTTGCGGTGACAGCATGCTGTTAGTTAAGGGGACGTTATAGTCTAGCCCAGACGTAGCTCCTGCGCTAGGGCGGAAACAGGACTTGGCATAAGTGCTGACGAATTGGTGCTGAAGGAAAGAATTAGCAAGTGCATATCTGGCACCGGGCACAAACTGGGCGTAGGTCGAGTCACTCGGTGATGGCGTCAACCGGTCACTATCGTAGCCTGTGTAGATTCTAGAGACATCCAAAACGATCAATTAGGAAATTGGAAAATAATACAAATGAGAAAGACCTAAAATAAAACTCTTCCACAAGGGTGAAGTAACAATGGCATGCAATTATTGAAAAAAAATTAACGGACGTCTTACACCATTAAGCCTAATTCATCTCCAATTGTTTCTTGCATTAGATTTAAAACACTAAATATTTGAAGAGAATATTGGCCAAAAAATTGAACTTGTCTGTCCACAGGAATTCTGACACAAACGCATACATTTCCAATGGAACAAAAATATGCGCGTATTCAAATCCGTAATGCATTTCAAGCTTGTTTACATCATAATGTCGTCCTTACCTTTAAAGCTGGTATTGAAGAAATAATTTAAAAAAACATATGGTTGTTTTAGGAGTGACAGCAACGTCACCAATAAATGGGGAAAAGTCGTGCGTAAAGTCTAATTAGTCTAATTTCGGAACAAACCACATTAAATGTGTTCATATTTTAGTCACAATTTTTGATTCGAATAATTTCAATAGAATAATATTTAAATATGTAAGGATATTAAAAAACAAAACAATGGCTAGGCTAATATATTTTTACTTACTTGTCATAATTGTCCCGAAAACCTTTTGCGAAAGGATTGTGGTCTATTTTCAGCTGTGTTATCTGAAAGAAGAAAATAAAAACGTTAAAAAGGCCTAGCCTAGTCTACTGTATATTTGTGAACCACTTTTACCCCAACAGGAAAATGTTTGTCTACCCCCCAATTTAAAAAAGTAATCAGTATTTGAAAGAACGAATTTCCTTACGTCTGTGTTCTGGTATGCTGTGACTGCAACGAATTGCGTCTCGGGGAACGTAAATGATTGTCTGGGTTGACTGGCGTTCTCGGCCCCATCCTCGTGCACCTCGACCACATTAAGACGGGGTTGGTACCTATGGAGGGACTGAACGACAACCATCTGAACAGAGGACATGAAAAACAGGTGTTAATTGGGGCATCTGTGATCATCTCTAGAGACAAAGCACAATTTGAAGATTTTTTTTTTTTACACTAAAGACAAATAAATTCGGATTTATTTCATACAATATGGTTGATAAATGCATAAAAACTCATTTTGTATAGAAAATCTCTCAATGAAACGTCTCTAGACTTGAATATAGCATATTTTCAAGACCTCTTTTACCGTATATATATTTGAGACTGTACGAAATTAGTACCATATTAAACGTACCTGGCCTGCAGTTTCCAATGCCCCTTTATTATTTGCCAACTTCAGTTTTCCAAAAGAAATTTCTTGACGCATCCAGTGCGCGCCGGTGTTGGGAGAGTCTGGATGCATGTAGGCCTTGTTCCCTATAAATTAATTATTGAAGACATTACTCACTTTTTTTGTCAGAAAACCTCACTTGGAGAGAATAGAAGGGGGACAAGAAAAGTCAAATCACTTGCCTGTCCCATTTGACTCAGCTTTGCCGCAGGGTACCCACTGTCCTCCTTGGAACCGCCAGTGATTAGGGTCCGCGAGACTGACGTCCACAAAAATATTGTAATTTGCCGTCGGATCAAGTCCAGATATATTAAAGCTCAGGAATGGAAACATTCGTCTGGAAGAATAAAAAAAATATAGTTTTATTTCCTTTACAAATTCCTAAAGCCCGCTAAAACTTTACTTAAGACAACGAAATTGATCCTAATTTGGACTATTGCTGTGGCCATATTTTGTTAATAAACCCCACGCGTTTTCAATAAACACGTCAATCTTACTTCGTCCAAATAAGTACGGCAGTTTGCCCACTATGTTGACATTAGCTAACATTATGCAAGGCAAGCGAGAAAGTGAACGGGTCATTACTCACCGCCCCTGTTTAGTGATGATCATCTCTGTTTGGTGCCTGTGAAACGTGAGCCACAAAGCCCTATTGCAGAGATAAACTTGCGCTTTACCAAAAACCATCCCGGTTTGCATTGCTGAGGTCTTGTGGAAAGCACCTCCTTGGTGGCCATGCCCGTATGGCTGGGCGTAAAAATATCCGGGCGCTTGGAAGCCTTGAGGTGACGTAGTGGTCAAGAGGCTATTATATGAGCCTTGCGTGACCACAGGATGGTGTGCCATGTAGTGACCCGAACTGGTGATGGCGAGGGCCGGGTAGGTGGCTCCGTGCAGTGTCCGGTGTGGGAACATGGTACCAGGCGAGGTAGCAGACGCGGACTGAGGTTGGCTGGGGCTGGGCTGAGACGAGGGATACGGTCCCTCTGTAGATCCATGGAAGTTATGACGATTGTCACAGACGGTCTCTTGAACAGAATGCCTACTGCTTCCCTTGTCGCCGTCACCAAATGAGTCCTCCGAGTCGATAAAGTCGTCTGCGTCTGATGGATTTGTCATCCCTGTGGTTTCTTTATTAGAACGTGTTAGGTTCCTCTTTTCAGTTCAGCCCTTCACTTGAGAGCATAGGGTGGCACTGGGTAGCGAGTTCAGACCTGTGGTAGTCGCTATCCATATTATTGGGCGTTGGATGTTGAGATGCGAAGATATTGGAGCTGCGCAAGTAGAATTACGCGCAACACAAAAACCAATTTGGTTAAGGTTACGCGTATCACATGTAGGGAATATGAACTCAAACTATTCTTGGAACGAAACTAATGAAACGTCTACAATTGTTACTCTTTACATTACAGTATAGGGATACGGTTTATAAGTATATCCTATATAAACAGTTATACTTCTAACGCTTATAGAAATGTCTCTGATCATGTTCGTTTTGCTGGACTGGAACAAAATACTGCTGATTTTATACCTCTAGTACCATGTGGCAGGTAGATTATATACTTAAACATGTTTATAGTTAATGACAACATTCATATTTCATTATTATTCTTTTAAAATCAGGAAATATGACTAAATCTTGAAAGTGGGCATCACCTCGCATCAAACGGGGAGGGCCATTTTAATGTTATTGGAAAACAAGGCTTCAAGGAGTGTCAGAAGTGCCATCAACTATGGCATAACTAATTGAAAAATGACAGCTAGTGACAGCTGGCAGCTAGGCAAGATTCATAGTGTGTCGGAAATGGCACCCTATTAACTATATACAGTTGAAGTCGGAAGTTTACATACACCTTAGCCAAATACATTTAAACTCCGTTTTTCACAATTCCTGACATTTAATCCTAGTAAAAATTCCATGACTTAGGTCAGTTAGGATCACCACTTTATTTTAATGTGAAATGTCAGAATAATAGCAGAGAGAATGATTTATTTAATCTTTTATTTCTTTCATCACATTCCCAGTGGGTCAGAAGTTTACATACACTCAATTAGTATTTGGTAGTATTGCCTTTAAATTGTTTAACTTGGGTCAAACTTTTCAGGTAGCCTTCCACAAGCTTGCCACAATAAGTTGGGTGAATTGTGCCCCATTCCCCCTGACAGAGCTGGTGTAACTGAGTCAGGTTTCTAGGCCTCCTTGCTCGCACACGCTTTTTCAGTTCTGCCCAAAAATGTTCTATGGGATTGAGGTCAGGGCTTTGTGATGGCCACTTCAATACCTTGACTTTGTTGTCCTTAAGCCATTTTGCCACAACTTTGGAAGTATGCTTGGGGTCATTGTCCATTTGGAAGACCCATTTGCGACCAAGCTTTAACTTCCTGAAGGATGTCTTGAGATGTTGCTTCAATATATCCACATCATTTTCCTGCCTCATGATGCCATCTATTTTGTGAAGTGCACCAGTCCCTCCTGCAGCAAAGCACCCACACTCTTCACGGTTGGGATGGTGTTCTTCGGCTTGCAAGCCTCCCCCTTTTTCCTCCAAACATAACGAGGGTCATTATGGCCAAACAGTTCTATTTTTGTTTCATCAGACCAGAGGACATTTCTCCAAAAAGTACAATCTTTGTCCCCATGTGCAGTTGCAAACAGTAAGTCTGGCTTTTTTATGGTGGTTTTGGAGAAGTGGCTTCTTCCTTGCTGAGCGGCCTTTCAGGTTATGTCGATATAGGACTCGTTTTATTGTGGATATAGATACTTTTGTACCCGTTTCCTCCAGCATCTTCACAAGGTCCTTTCCTGTTGTTCTGGGATTGATTTGCACTTTTCGCACCAAAGTACGTTCATCTCTCGGAGACAGAACGCGTCTCCTTCCTGAGCGGTATGACGGCTGCGTGGTCCCATGGTGTTTATACTCGCATACTATTGTTTGTACAGATGAACGTGGTACCTTCAGGCTTTTGGAAATTGCTCCCAAGGATGAACCAGACTTGTGGAGGTCTACAATCTTTTTTTGAGGTCTTGGCTGATTTCTTTGATTTTCCCATGATGTCAAGCAAAGAGGCACTGAGTTTGAAGGTACGCCTTGAAATTCATCCACAGGTACACCTCCAATTGACTCAAATGTCAATTAGCCTATCAGAAGCTTCTAAAGCCATAACATAATTTTCTGGAATTTTCCAAGCTTTTTAAAGGCACAGTCAATTTAATGTATGTAAACTTCTGACCCACTGGAATTGTGATACAGTGAAATAATCTGTCTGTAAACAATTGTTGGAAAAATTACTTGTGTCATGCACAAAGTAGATGTCCTAACCGACTTGCCTAAACTATAGTTTGTTTACAAGAAATTTGTGGAGTGGTTGAAAAACGAGTTTTGACTCCAACCTAAGTGTATGTAAACTTCCGACTTCAACTGCACTCCATTTGACCAGGACCCAGGGAACTACATAAGGATTAGTGTGCCATTTCAGATGCAGCCACTCTGTATATACGGACCAAAACGCTCTCTCAGACCCATCCGAGACCAGCCGAACCTCAACACGTCACCCATGCTGCTGTTCTGTATATTATAGGTAAGTCCACGGTCTACCTTTCATACACATTTATTTTTTATAAAACAAAACAAAGAGTTAGAATATGAACAGTGAAATGCTGGGGAGGGGAGGCTTCACTGAAAAACCACAGTATCCAACATGGCGGCAAGGCACTGAACAATGTTGGACGTCATCAGGACGTCGACGTGCTCCTCCAGGTGCCTCTTGGGATCCTGCGAGAAGAACGCAGTTAACAGGTCAAGGAAGGTCATTGCAAAGATTATACATGGGCATTTATGATGATTGCATAACAGATGTTGTATTCAGGTTACAGCGAGGACGGATACCTGCTTTCCGACGTTCTTGATGGCCAGCTGCTCAGGGGTCATCTTATCCTCTTCTTCGACAGCCTGGGGTAGAACACAGGGACATTGATTCTCACTCAGACATTAATATTTAAAGCTGGGTCTTGTTCATTATGGCATGTAAAGGAAAAAACATTTTGCAACAACACAAAAAGTGTGTTTATTTGATTTGACCTTTTTAGAAACACAAAACATACACACATCCGTTGCATCACACACAGACACATGGCCTGAAACTCAAACATTTTGTTCTTCTCCCTAGCCCGCTCACTTTCAATTTTCCATTGCGTTAATGATGGCGCATTGATTGAGTTCCACGTTTTTAGTTTACGTTTTTTCAAGACGAGAGATGAGAATAGAATCGTCCAACCCATCAGGTATCTCACTACACCCCCATACGCCATGCCTATATCTTGAAAATGAGTGTTTCTGATTGGACAAGTCCAGGTAGTTCCTCCCTGTTTCAGTCCATTGTATTCTATTTGAATACTAATGAACACCACCCGGGATAACTCATGCAGTTTGCCCACGTAGACCCCTGGTCTCAAAATACTTCCAGGCCCTCCCACTTTCCCCTTCTGACCCCTGCTTGCTCACCTTATTGTAGTTCTTGGCCAGCTCCAGCATCTCCTTGACGATGTTCTCGTTGAGCTTGCAGTGCTCGCTGTAGTCCTGCAGGGTCAGGCCTTCCATCCAGCTCTTCTTGTGCAGGTTCAACAGCATCTGGGAGGTCAAGGATCAAAAGTCACTCAAGGATCATATGTTAATGTGGCACATGCAACCAAGAGAGGATAGAGGCACCGTGTACATATGTTTAACGGTCGCACAGAAGATGACATCACCTGTCATTCAGGCAGGAGTACATACGGTAGGCATCTTATGAAATGTCACTCTCAGTGGTGTAATTATAACTAACTCATTCAACTACGACAGTCAACAGTCCTCATCCTTTTCTGATATTCTATACTCCCCTTACAAAAAGATGTCATTTTGACATGTATAGTAGATTTTCAGAAACGTTTCACACCTTTTGCTCGAGTTCATTTTTCCTGTAGTTGATGGTGATGGAGTAGTAATGCCTGTTCAGTCCATGGATCAGAGCCTTGGAGGACAACAGATGATTGAAATAAGAACAGAAACTCTACATTCACTTGCATGTTAAAAAACACAGAGCTGGTCAGAAACGTGCTGTCAGAGGCGTGCTGGTCAGAGGCGTGCTGGTCAACGGCTCCATGGTCTTACCTGGATGGAGGGCTTGTTCAGATGGCCCAGGTTGGAGGTGGTTTGCCTGGGCTCGTGTCCCAGAACCATCATGTTGGCATTGATCAACCGGAACGCATCGATAACAACCTGCCCGAAATAACAAAAAAGGAACCACGTGTTACCTCACAGAGAGCAGAGGAACGGTGTCCGTGTTGATTCCATTTCAATTCCTGAGCAGACAAACAACAAAAAAATAAACAAAAAAATTGAAAGACTGCCAAGTACGTACAACACTGTGCTTTGGATCTAAGCCATGAGGGTAACGTTAGTGTGTGAGAATACTGTGAAAGGGAGAGTAGATGACTGGGGAGGGAGGGAGATGCTACCGTCCCTGATCTGATGTTCACTAACTGCTGTAGCCAGGCTGTCACTACAGATGTGTGTAAACGATACCGAAACCACGGCCCTGCCTGAGTGCAGTACATGTCCCTAGTCACATCCTATTACTAGGCCCTAAGTTGCATCTTTTCAGGTGAGTAGACATTGCATAGTCACAGCAAGGCAAAGATATGCCACCATGCTATGAGGCGCTCTGCCAACTGAGGTTGTGTGTGAAAGCATGACAGATGAGTAGCTTACGGTTACATTCATGTTAAAACATTGATGAGGATGATGGGTTTATGGCGGTCGTGACTTTTTCATGCCTTGTTTACTAGATGTCACCCTGAGACGTGCGTCCATAAATCACGGTGAAATCGTTTTACTACAAAGCATAGGACATTAGTGTATCAAAACACATTTAGCTCTTTTCTTTCACTGGTCTTGGCTGCGTTAGCTAAAGATTAAGTACTCGACGTTTAATACCCGTGTCGCTCCAAATTAACTCTAGGTTATCATGTCTTGAGAGGAAATGGGTCACACGAAGGAAAGGTGCCGAGCACCGTGAAACAACTGGCATTATTGTTAAGTTCCCTCTATGTGGTTATATTGGCTGCTCGTTGAATGGACCGTAATGTATTGTGTACAACGCTATTCCGAGTGGCAGACAGAGTGACGGTGAACATGACAGGGAAGCAGGACACTGCCATGTTCTGAGCACATCAAGAGTAGGCTACATCTTTCACCAGCAAGACTTGGCCGGGAGACACACTTTCCTCTAAGGCAGAGGGGTGAAACCTGTTAAAAACACAAATATTTCTAAATGAGGATTAGCAAAATGTGCCCTGGTATTTGTAGGTTTTGTAAAAATGTAACGTATATATTTTTATATTCTCTCTCTCTCACACTTGGGTGGCAAAATATCACTAAGACTAATAAGGTTTTAAACCATCCCCTCGGTCATCAACACACTACTTTAATAGCAATCAAATGAAATATCTTTATGAGATCGCCTGTGCTTCAGAACCATTTCTAACGTAAAACATTGGAGAGCTAACTTTCATTTCTAGTGGTGCACTCTCCTCCGAGCGGAGATCACACATTGAGATGGAATTGGCTCTCACATTCACAGACAGCTCCGCGGAGGTGATAATAGACAGCTCCCCGCAGCACAGAGGCAGGAGGAGATGGAGGATTGTGCCATATGGGGCCCGCGAGGGTGGAAGAAAGAGAAAGAAACATAACAAGGAGGGTGGTGGGGATGGGGGGTGTATGATCAGTTCTAGATGAAGACATCTCAATCCCAGGAGATGTAAGAGTAAACAACCTTAGATGGCTACACGGGCAGAACGCTGTTAGCTAAAATCTCTAACGATTTGAGTTTCCACCCAATCAATCACTTGATTTTATTATTGGATTGATTGAAGTTTGCAGCCACGAGAAAGTTGACCTGTCACACAATTTGCATACAAATTAAATTAGAACATTGCTGAATAAAAAGATAATCAAATCACCAGTCCATTCACGGCATTGGTATGTACTATCACAATCATGGTGGTTCAGGGATGCAAACTGATGAGGGCCCAAAAAGGTGAGAAATCTTTTTCGCGCAGAAACAATCTGTGTAAACGCCTGTTCCCATTTTATATACGTGTGCTGCAGAAAAATCTGATCGTCACACCTCTACTCAACACAACACATTGAATTTAGCTTCACACTTTTTTACTGTATAATAGAAAAGGCTGCTGCAGAAAATAGCTGATTTGCACATATACAAAGGCCTACCTGTGATCGGGCAGGAGGAATGTAGTAAGGAATACAACTGCATAATGATCTGCATTTTCATTGTGGGAGTAAGGGGAAAACACTCTAGGCCTATATGATCAGATTTTAATAAGACTTCATGTTGCTAAAACGCCGTCAGTTCCAATTTAAGGAACACCAGAAAAAGAGCGATTTTTGATTCAGATTTTAATTACATTGATTAGGCACAGGAATCCTACCGTTGAAGCATCTCTTTGAGTAGGCCATCTATCCCTTTTTCCAGTGCCATCCAAATGTGCATAGCCAAGGTACCATGCTAGCTAGCCAGGTAACATCACTAAACAAGGTTTAGTTTTTGGTTCGTTATCAAACCAAAAACTAGGGCCCGTGAGTAGTTTAAAACCGCCCGCGTCATGGCTAATTAAAGAAATTGTAGGTGGTTGCTAGCCAAGCCGGCTGGCCGTTCATTCCATCAGTTGTTGCAAACCAAATGGTAGAAATAACATCTAGATGCCTTTTACAGTCAAGGTAATGAATTGGCTTATTTAAATGATTTCCCTTTGCTTGTAGCCTAACATTTAGTTTGCAACAACGGGGGTTTGTACAAATGTTGCAGTCTGCCTCTCGATATTTGCAACAGCGTTTTTTGTATGTATTTTTACCCCCTCTTTTCGATCTTGACTCATCGGTGCAACTTCCCAACGGGCTTGGGAGGCGAAAGGTCGAGTCATGCGTCCTCAGAAACATGACCCGCCAAACCGAGCTTCTTATCACCCGCCCGCTCAACCCGGAAGCCAGCCACACCAATGTGTCAGAGGAAACACCGTCCAACTGAGGACAAGGTCACCCTGCAGGCGCCGGCCCGCCTCAAGGTCGCCAAAGTGCGAGGAGCCAAGTAAATCCCCCTGGCCAAAACCCCCCCTAACTATGCTGGGCCAATTGTGCACCACCCTATGGGACTCCCGATCACAGCCGGTTGTGATACACCCCAGGATCGAACCTGGGTCTGTAGTGACGCCTCTAGCACTGCGATGCAGTGCCTTAGACCGCGATGCAGTGCCTTAGACCGCTGCGCCACATTATTTCAATATTGAAATTTGATCTCCACTGTCTTATTGAGAATTTAACTTTTGTCAGACTTTCCCGTGATAAACCGTTTTTTAGTATTGCTTAGAAAGCGGCCCAACCAATCACAATGCTTGTTTTGATCAACCCCTTGTAGACGAAATTATATAAAATATGTGCCAATTCATGGTGGAAAGGGGAGAAAGTAGCTCTGGGCAATATGGGGCATAACTTTCGAGCGGTTTGGCCTAGAATCTCACGGTTTTCAGTGATGTAAAGGCGCAAGTAGGACGGTCACTGTGCTCTTTTTTCCCTCTATGGCAGTGGCACTCAGAGGCTGCGTGACAGCGAAGCCTAGTCAGACTGGCCTGCTTGCTCTTACAGGTGAAATTAAAAGATACTATCCACTTTGTGAGCCACTCCAATAACTAAGCAAATGTAACAGAAACCCCATCACTATCAGCACACACCAGCTCTCCATCTCGTCTAAATTACATTTTAAAACTGATGGAGATGCACAGAGAGAAGCAGCTGAGTAGGCTGGTTAGGAATGCAGCTGGCTGCTCACAACAGTCACAAGTGATACTGGATGAAGCACTCATTCTGATATGACATCTGACATCACGCTCTGAACTCTGATATTCTATTTGTAGCACGCGTAGGGATGTGCTCAGATATTCATTTCGATATGCGAAACATACACCATTATTCACTGTTAAGAGTATTGGGACATCACGCCTCCAATATACACTGTTGTGCAGCTACCTGCCTGTGCTACCATGCTGGGTTTAGTAATAAAGCATCCAAGCTAATCCCTCGCTTCCTCCAACGCTGTGTCTCCAGCCCGCCTAGCTACTCACTGGACCCTATGATCACTCAGCTACACATGCCTCACCCTAATGTTAATATGCATTGTCCATTGCGGTTTTGGTTAGTGATTATTGTCTTATTTCACTGTAGAGCCTCCAGCCCTGCTAAATATTCCTTAGCTAGCCCTCTTGTTCCACCTCCCACACATGCAGTGAGCTCACCTGGTTTAAATGGTGTCTCCAGAGACAAAACCTCTCTCATTGTCACTCAATGCCTAGGTTTACATCCACATCTTACCATACCCTTGCCTGTACATTATGCCTTGAATCTATTCTTCCGTGCCCAGAAATCTGCTCCTTTTACTCTCTGTTCTGAACGTACTAGACAACCAGTTCTTATAGCCTTTAGCCGTACCCTTATCCTACTCTGGTGATGTAGAGGTTAACCCAGGCCCTGCAGCACTAGGTCCATTCCCATTCCCCAGGCGCTTTCATTTGTTTACTTTTGTAACCATAAAAGCCTTGGTTTCATGCATGTTAACATTAGAAGCCTCCTCCCTACGTTTGTTTTATTCACTGCTTTAGCACACTGCCAACCCGGATGTCCTAGCCGTGTCTGAATCCTGGCTTAGGAAGGCCACCAAAAATCCTGAAATCTCCATACCTAACTATAACATTTTCTGACAAGATAGAACTGCCAAAGGGGGCAGAGTTGCAATCTACCGCAGAGATAGCCTGCAGAGTTGTCATACTATCCAAGTTTGTGCCCAAACAATTCGAGCTTCTACTTTTAAAAATCCACCTTTCCTGAAACAAGTATCTCACCGTTGCCACTTGTTATAGACCACCTTCAGCCCCCAACTGTGCCCTGGACACCCCCCCATTTATCTTCAGAGCTCGTACGGTTAGGTGACCTAAACTGGGATATGCTTAACACCCCGGCCATCCTACAATCTTAGCTAGATGCCCTCAATCCTCACACAAATTATCAAGGTACAGGTACAACCCCAAATCCGTAAACATGGGCACCCTCATAGATATCATCCTGACCAACCTGCCCTCTAAATACACCTCTGCTGTCTTCAACCAGGATCTCAGCGATCACTGCCGGCGTCCGTAATGGGTCTGCGGTCAAACGACCACCCCTCATCACTGTCAAACGCTCCTTAAAACACTTCAGCGAGCAGACCTTTCTAATCGACCTGGCCCGGGTATCCTGGAAGGAAATTGACCTAATTTTGTCAGTAGAAGATGCCTGGTTATTCTTTAAAAAAGTGCTTTCCTCACCATCGTAAATGAGCATGCCCCATTCAATTTTTTTTTTAACCAGGAACAGATATAGCCCTTGGTTCACTCCAGACCTGACTGCCCTTGACCAGCACAAAAACATCCTGTGGCGGACTGCATTAGCATCGAATAGCCCCCGCGATATGCAACTTTTCAGGAAGTTAGGAACCAATAAACACAGGCAGTTTGAAAAAGCTAACCTTCGCTTTCCTAACAGAAATGTACATCCTGTAGCACAAACTCAAAAAAGTTCTGCCACATTGTAAAGTCCATGCAGAATAAGAGCACCTCTTCCCAGCTGCCCACTGCACTGAGACTAGGAAACACTGTCACCACTGATAAATCCACAATAATTGAGAATTTCAATTAGCATTTTTCTACAGCTGGCCATGCTTTCCACCTGGCTACCCCTACCCCGGTGAACAGCTCTGCACCCCCCACAGCAACTTGCCCAAGCCTCCCCCATTTCTCCTTCACCCAAATCCAGATAGCTGATGTTCTGTGAGAGCTGCAAAATCTGGACCCCTACAAATCAGCTGGGCTAAACAATCTGGACCCTCTCTAAAATTATCCGCCGCAATTGTTGCAACCCCTATTACTAACCTGTTCAACCTCTCGAGTCGTCTGAGATCCCCAAAGATTGGAAAGCTGCTGCGGTCATCTCCCTCTTCAAAGGGGGAGACACTCTAGACCCAAACTGTTACAGACCTATATCTATCCTACCCTGCCTTTCTAAGGTCTTCGAAAGCCAAGTAAACAAACAGATCACTGACCATTTCGAATGCCACCATACCTTTGCCGCTATGCAATCCGGTTTTCGAGCTGGCCATGGGTGCACCTCAGCCACGCTCAAGGTCCTAAACGATAAGAGACATTACTGTGCAGCTGTATTCATCGACCTGGCCAAGGCTTTCGACTCTGTCAATCACCACATTCTTATCGGCAGACTCAATAGCCTTGGTTTCTCAAATGACTGCCTCGCCTGGTTCACCAACTACTTCTCAGACAGAGTTCAGTGTGTCAAATCGGAGGGCCTTTTGTCCGGACCTCTGGCAGTCTCTGGGGGTGCCACAGGGTTCAATTCTCAGGCCGACTCTTTTCTCTGTATACGTCAATGATGTCGCTCTTCCCACTGGTGATTCTCTGATCCACCTCTACGCAGACAACACCATTCTGTATACTTCTGGCCCCTCTTTGGACACTGTGTTAACTAACCTCCAGACGAGCTTCAATGCCATACAACTCTCCTTCCGTGGCCTCCAACTGCTCTTAAATGCAAGTAAAACTAAATGCATGCTCTTCAACCGATCACTGCCCACACCTGCCTGCTCACCCACCCAGCATCACTACTCTGGACGGTTCTGACTTAGAGTATGTGGACAACTACAAATACCTAGGGGTCTGGTTAGACTGGGGGAAAAAAACTCTCCTTCCAGACTCACATTAAGCATCTCTAATCCAAAATTAAATAGAGAATCGGCTTCCTATTTCGCAACAAAGCATCCTTCACTCATGCTTCCAAACATACCCTAGTAAAACTGACTATCCCACTGATCCTTGACTTCAGCTATGTCATTTACAAAATAGCCTCCAACACTCTACTCAGCAAATTGGATGCAGTCCATCACAGTGCCATCCGTTTTGTCACCAAAGCCCCATATACAACCCACCACTGCGACCTGTACATACTACCCACCACCAAAGCCCTATATACTACCCACAACTGCGACCTGGCCCTCGCTTCATATTCGTCACCAAACCCACTGGCTCCAGGTTATCTACAAGTCTCTGCTAGGTAAAGCCCCGCCTTATCGCAGCTCACTGGTCACCAAAGCAGCACCCACCCGTAGCACTTGCTCCAGCAGGTATATTTCACTGGTTACCCCCGAAGCCAATTTCTCTTTTGGCTGCCTTTCCTTCCAGTTCTCTGCTGCCAATGACTGGAACGAATTGCAAAAAAAAATAATAATAAAATCACCGAAGCTGGAGACTCATATGTGCCTCACTAACTTCAAGCATCAGCTGTCAGAGCAGCTCACAGATCATTGGACCTGTACATAGCCCATCTGTAAATAGCCCATCTGTAAATAGCCCATCCAACTGCCTCATCCCCATATTGTTATTTTTTTTGCACCCCAGTATCTCTACTTGCACATTCATCACTCCAGTGTTTAATTGCTAAATTGTAATTATTTCGCCACTACGGCCTATTTATTGCCTTACCTCCCTAATCTTACCTCATTTGCCCACACTGCATATAGACTTTTCTATTGTATTATTGACTGTATGTTTGTTATTCCATATGTAACTCTGTTGTTGTTTGTGTCGCACTGCTTTGCTTTATCTTGGCCAGGTCGCAGTTGTAAATGAGAACTTGTTCTCAACTGGCCGACCTGGTTAAATAAAAAAATATACGTGTTCCAGTAGGTTGTTTCACAGACAGTAAAGTAAGCCGAGCAACACGAAGTTAGCCGAAGCAAGCGGGTGGTAATGTTAGCTTGCCAACTTAGATGCTAATGTAGCTAGCTAACATTAACAACTGTGTGTAATAATTTGCACTATTGAAACATACATGCTTCTTATCAACTATAATCACAGCATTATTTTGCAGCCAGGTTGCATCCCAAATTTCCCAGTCCGCGGCCCCCCCCCTCACCCCAAAACGTAGAATATCATTGAAATGTAACGAGTTTGCATGCCTGTGGTTGTTGGACGTACCTTTCCTTTGACGCTCTGGATGGGGTCCACCACCACGGCCACGGCTCTCTCCGACAGGGCCTCGAAACTCTGCTGGGTGTTGATGTCAACGCCTGACAGCCAGCAGCCAAATCCGGGGTGACTGTGGTACCAGCCCACCACCATCTCTGGTCTAGTTGGAGGAGCCACAGCACAACCACCTCATTTATTTTAGTTCAACACTATTACTGCACAGATGCCTTTCTTTGCGTCTATTTTACACATTTCTTTGTTACAAATGACATTTTTCTGTTTTTAGTGTATCCTGCATGTGTGTGACTTTGTCCGGGAGATGCTATGCCAAATCGATAGAGGCGTACTAACTAATATTTCTTATATTAGTAAGTTGTCCATATGCATTTACCTGCCAGTCTGCTTAAGCATATCCAACATTTTGGCTTGGAAGACGGGGTCCACGGCCTCCACACTGACACCCTGTCGGAGAGAGAAGTGCTATTACGCAAACACCGGTGGAGAAAACGTCACATGCATAACTATAGAGTTACATCAACATTGTCCTGCGAGGTCTGTTAGGGGAAATGGCTGGGAAAACGTACAGTTCCTGACTGCGGCATGGCGAACACGTCTATCACTCGCACAGTGTAGTCGTCCACAAACTCGCCCAGCATCAAACCCATGACCTCCATGGGCACACCGGCACGGCCGTGCTTCAGCATCTGAAAGAGATGGAAATGCATGGTGAGACATAGACGACTGCCATGGACACACATGTAACGAGTTGGTATAAATTATAAATGGCAACTACTGTTTATTTCCTTCTTACCTTGAGCAGTGCCAGTGAGGAGATGTACACCTGCTCTGCAGTGTCTACGGCGGGGGCGTCTGTAGGTGGGCCCTGAGGGGAAAACAACAGCTATTAGGCTCTAGTTTACTATCACACAGAGATGGTTAGGATGACAAAATACAGCTTATAATATATTAGTATTATATTATTGACAAACTGATGATCATTGTTTAACCTCTCTTGGGTAGGGGGCAGTATTTTCACATCCGGATAAAAAACGTACCCGATTTAACCTGGTTATTACTCCTGCCCAGAAACTAGAATATGCATATAATTGTTTGATTTGGATAGAAAACACCCTAAAGTTTCTAAAACTGTTTGAATGGTGTCTGTGAGTATAACAGAACTCATATGGCAGGCCAAAACCTGAGAAGATTCTATACAGGAAGTGCCCTCTCTGACCATTTCTTTGCCTTCTATAGCCTCTTTATCGAAAAGAGGATCTCTGCTGTAACGTGACATTTTCTAAGGCTCCCATAGGCTCTCAGAAGGCGCCAGAACGGGGAATGATGACTCTGCAGTCCCTGGCTGAAAAACAGTAGCGCATTTGGAAAGTGGTCGATCTGAGAACAATGACACGGGCCCGCGCGTGCACGTGAAGACACCATTTTCTTCTTTCAGTCTTTGAACGAAAACAACGTCTCCCGGTCGGAATATTATCGCTATTTTACGAGAAAAATCGCATAAAAATTTATTTTAAACAGCGTTTGACATGCTTCAAAGTACGGTAATGGAATATTTTGAATTTTTTTCACCATTCGGATAGGGACCTGAACGCACGGACAAAACAGAGGATATTTGAACATAACTATGGATTATTTTGAACCAAAACAACATTTGTGGTTGAAGTAGAAGTCCTGGGAGTGCATTCTGACGAAGAACAGCAAAGGTAATCCAATTTTTCTTATAGTAATTCTGAGTTTAGTGAACGCCAAACTTGGTGGGTGTCAAATTAGCTAGCCCGTGATGGCGAGCTATCTACTCAGAATATTGCAAAATGTGCTTTTGCCGAAAAGCTATTTTAAAATCTGACACCGCGATTGCATAAAGGAGGTCTGTATCTATAATTCTTAAAATAATTGTTATGTTTTTTGTGAACGTTTATCGTGAGTAATTTAGTAAATTCACCGGAAGTTTTCGGTATGTTTGCTAGTTCTGAACGTCACATGCTAATGTAAAAAGCTGGTTTTTGATATAAATATTAACTTGATTGAACAAAACATGCATGTATTGTATAACATAATGTCCTAGGAGTGTCATCTGATGAAGATCATCAAAGGTTAGTGCTGCATTTAGCTGTGGTTTTGGTTTTTGTGACATATGCTAGCTTGAAAAATGGGTGTGTGATTATTTCTGGCTGGGTACTCTCCTGACATAATTTAATGTTTTGCTTTCGTTGTAAAGCCTTTTTGAAATCGGACAATGTGGTTAGATTAACGAGAGTCTTGTCTTTAAAATGTTGTAAAATAGTCATATGTTTGAGAAATTGAAGTTATAGCATTTAAGGTTTTGAATATCGCGCCACTCGATTCCACTGGCTGTTGACTAGGTGGGACGATTTCGTCCCACATACCCGAGAGAGGTTAAAGGTAGACTCAGCAAAATGACGTTGCCATGAGCGGCACCGCAGATATTGACGAGCGAGATGCAAGACTTCGCTTTCACAGTGTCTGCACATGTCCATGGGGAAGTTGAGCCTCGTGCTTCAACGCTCTTAGTTATTGCGGAAATTGACCAACTATGCTGTTTACTTCATGCTTCTACGTCATATCGTTGAGTCTACCTTTAACATATTTTGTTGACAATAAACACCACCTTCAATTTGATGTTAGCCTAGCCACTAGCCAGTGAAAAACCCAGCAGCATTGCAGATCTTGACACTCAAACCAGTGTATATGGCACCTACTACCATACCCCATTCAAAAGCACTTAAATCTTCTTTGCCCATTCACCCTCAATGGCACACATTCACATTCCATGTCTCAATTATCTCAAGGCTTAAAAATCCGTCTTTAACCTGTCTCATCCCCTTCATCTACACTGATTGAAGTAGATTTAGCAAGTCACATCAATTAGGGATCATAGCTTTCACCCGGAAATGGAAAGAGCAGGTGTTCCTAATGTTTTGCACTCTCAGTGCACGTTCAATATCCTGAAAGTAATATTGTAATTTAAATGTTGATCTGAAACCCTGCATGTCAGAAAGGAAGAGGTTAAAGACACCCCCCTATTTTTAACACCTCTGTAGGGTGCCAAGGCAGCCACTTACTAGAGGTGTTAATTGGCAAATTCAACCCAGTCGGGAGCAAGCTCCTCATTGGCCTCACCTTGCAAGGCTTGGCCGCTATGAACACAACAAAGTGGGCTCTTTTCATTTCTCTCACCAAAGAGCGCCCCGGGCCCTTTTGACTAGACAGGGCTACACTACTTTAAAAACATGTTCCAACAAAGCATGCTCGATAATAGCGCAAGGGAGACACTGCAGTGGTTAGTCAGCCTACACCATAATTCTTTACTTTCGATTAGGCTACTTAGAATTTGTTAATACCTATTGAACAGAATACCTTGACAATATATTCTCACTATCCATTTCACATGAAAAAGAATGTGTAGAGCGAATACGCTATAGCTAGGAAAACTATTCAACTTTGCAGAGGTTATTGAGTGAGGAAATTGGCTTCCGAGTGGCGCAGCGTCCTAAGGCTCTGCATCTCAGTGCAAGAGGCGTCACTACAGCCCCTGGTTCGAATCCAGGCTGTATCACATCCAGTCGTGATTGGGAGTAAAATAGGGCGGCGCACAATTGGCCCAGCGTCACCTGGGTTTGGCCTGGGTAAGCAGTCATTGTAAATAAGAATTTGTTCTCAACTGACTTGCCTAGTTAAATAAAGGTTACATTTTAAAAAATTAAAGTAGGACATTTTTATAACACTAACTCTAAACCTGATTTTGTGGGCTATAGACTACAACACAGACTAATATTTACAATATTTAAGACAGCTGAGCTGTGCCAGGTCCTTTTCGGTCTGTGGATAAGAGCAACAAGGTCTACCCTGGCTACAGCCTCTCACTTTCATTTGTAGTCACTTCTGCCTATTCCACCCATCTCAAGTCAGAATCACTCCCTGTTTGGTGATCAGGAATAAGATCGGTGTTGTAGATATATAGATAGGATAGTTATAGCCCAATATCAGAGCTGATTCATTATTGAATTAATGAGACAAGGTCTAAAAGGCATTCCATAGCGACAGTATGCTAGACAAGTCATGGCTAAAAACCCACCTGACCCAGTCCGGGCATTCCTCCTCCAAGCCTCAGCAGCCTATCCATTTCTGTTGAGGGAAAAAAACAGCAATGAATGTCAACCCTATTTATCATCTTCAATCCTATTACTTTCTAAACAATATGCATTGTTGTTAGATAGTAAACTACAAAACAGTTGCTAATCCATTTAACCAAAAGGCAGTCAAAAGAGCAGGATGGAATGACATGGCATAGTTTGCCAGCTAACGTTAGCTCTTAGACAATATGATTTTGTGACAACCCCATCTGTTTCACAGGTAACTAGCTAGCTGATTTTCCTGATTAATCTGGGACGTCTGTTTTCAGACAGTACCATCTTGCTATAATTCGTGCCTATTATATTACTAGATACATTAAATGGTCTAATCACAAATTATTGATAATGACAGTCAAGTGACTACGCTAACTAACGACGTTGACAGTTAACGTTAGCTACATATTAAAGGTAGTTGGCTAATCATCTAGCTGTCTAAGTTAATGTTATCCACCAGAATAAATAAAATAAAATGTTAAAATGCGGTATAACATCAAATTGTTAATAAAGAGTAGTCCCTGTCAACTAACCAACATGTTTGACTAAGTTTGCTAACGTTAACCAGATAAACTGCCTTAGCTCGCTTGCTAGCGGTAACGTTAGCATAGCGACAGTTAGCTAGCTAACATTAGCTCTTTCATTGCACGAGACAGTCAAAAACCCGAACTAACTAGATAGCAACTTCTTCGGCGTGGATTATTTTATGCTAGGGTAGTGACATAAACATTTGTGGGAGTGCGATCTTACCTGTTCAATCTGTAAAAATGTTGGAAATAATAGTCGCGTGTGATAACTATTGAAGTCTAGCTTGCTACAATGAATCAGCCAGAATTCCTCATTCAAAACAAATTCGCCGGAACATTGGGTACTTCCGGCGCCTTGATGACCACTTCCACTCTCTGCTACGTTCGGCTGTAGGTCGCTTTCTAGAAGCAAGGGGGAGCTGAGTGCAGCTGACTCAGTGTCCCTTAAGCTGCACCAGCTAGTAAAGCAGTTTGTGCATTTAGTACAGAACCAAATTGATGCTCAAAGCACCAAATATTAGTGTGAAACAAACTAGGCTAACAAACCTGTTCCAACCTTTGGGAGAATGTATTATTGCCACTGTCCCTAGCTACCAATGTGGGCATCCTAGTGCAGCCTGCTATAATTGTCACATCATACTATGATATTCCCCTGAGATCTGTAGCTTGTTTGTCGTGCAATGACTAAAAGCTGTTTTTGTTCTGCTTCCGGTCTCACACAATATATAACTGTTGGTCCCCCCATTTCCATCCCTGGGGTTTTGACACATTGTAATTAGCTTCTTACTACACCCCCACAATGGCTCACATACTCTTCTCTTTATGGATTTCTAGTATAACCAACATTTGGGTGGCAGGCAGACATAGCCTACATAGAATGAGGACACATCACAAAACAGTTGTGGAACATGTTCTTTGGTTTCAAGCCAAGACCGACCAATACCTGATATTACAGCTCATTAGTCTCCAAAGTGTCTAATAGAAGTATAAGAAATTGGTTTAAGCTACAGAACCATTGTCAGCAATGACAAATAGAAGATGGGGGCAATACGATCACCACTTAAGAAGCACACATACTTTATCTAATGTGCCAGTTGCTGTAGATCTCTACATCTGTTCTTGGAAGGCAGTACCTCAGCATCAAAGGGGGAGTTAAATAGTGAATCACACTCAATTAGTATAATAACAGTCAAGATAATTACACAAGCAAACTACTAGTGAGAGAAAAAAACACCTAGTGATCACATCTGTCACACGGAATGCGTGTCAGCCATTAAATCATAAATTTGTCTGAGGTGTATCACCAAGCCGCCATGTCCCCAGCTAATCAGCGGAGGTGTTGGCAGGAGAATGTTTGTTTCTCTCTCCATCTACACCTCCCTCCAGAACGCCTGTCACATCAGCGGAGGTGAAAGGTCACCCCGGCACCATCTGCTCAAGGCGGGGGTCCTCCGCCAAAAGATGCCAACCACACACTGTGCAGTAGAGTAGACCAATTAAAACCAACGTTGCCTACTTCGTTCAGAAAATGTATACGTGTCACTCCCAATCCCTTGAAGTGAGTTGGATGTGGACTGCATAGTGACAGACAGGTGGTTTATAAAACAACAACCCGTTGATTACTTCCGTAAATATCTCAGAATGTGCTTCAGAGGACAATTATTTTCCATTGGTGTCAATGGGAGAGAGGTGAGTGAGTGTTATCTTTTAATGAAATCAATAAATGTGTTTATTTCATAGAGTGTATGTAGGTATTTGGCTGGTTCTGCTTCTTCAGCTGAATCGAGGGAAAATGCTACAGGACTGTTACAATGTAACAACTAATGTAAATTACACTGTAAAAACCCCAAGATGACATGTTGGCTATAAAATTATATTCATGGTCTTCCATTCATATAAACCCATAGTAAATAGTTCAAGTTAGACATAATTCAGAAGATAGGTTAAAAAGGTCCAAATGAGCTGTTTTTATCTCAATATCAAATCATTTTCTTGGTAACAATTAAGTACCTTACTGTGATTTTAACTGAAAACATTGTCAAAATGAAACAAAAATAAATTTTTAGCAAAGTGCAATTTCTCAAGCAATAATTTAGCTAGGACTGTCTGGGTGTGGTCTGAGTGGGTAGGGGAAAACTGAAAACTAGCTGTTATTGGCAGAGAGATTTGGAACGCTCTTTCTTATTGGTCTATTAAATAATTTACCGCCTGGTGATGTCACCAGGCAGGCTAAAACTCCATACCATCAAACGGTCATGGCGAGAAGGGCTCCAGCTTTTGTCAAATTAATGAAAAATGTTTCCAACCTTAACCTAATTCTCTTAACCTGCTACGAAAAGTAAAGTCTGACGTTAATTTGACAAAAGCTAGATCCCTTCTAGCCATCACCCACTCAAACAGCTCTTACACTAAAAGGGCATTATCATTACTTTCATAATTTCACAGTATTATTCCAACCTGATAGTGTGGAAATATAATTATATTCAGTGTCCAAAGGCCATAGAGTGAATTGCGAGTAGTTCCTCATATTTCTGCTCCAATCATAAATCCACTTTCATCCTGACTCCACTGTAAATGGTCTTCTTCCTCCACTGTAGGAAAGTTTCAAAATGGCCACTCCCCAGTGTACTGTATGTAGAGGGCGGAGAAACCCAAGGCCGTCAGTGCAGTCACCAGTACAGGTCAAGAGCTTCTGCCACCACAGACAGCGGTCCATCTTCTGTTCCAGCCTGGAGCTGCTGGTCAATCAACTGAAAGAGCTGGGGGAGGAACAGAGGGCACCAATAGCAACCAGGGCATATTCATTAGGCACCAAATGGAAGAAAACAGACCTAAACATGGTGGGACTACCTGCCCTTGACTTCAGCTGCAAAACATTTAAAGACGTTTTCCCTTCCATATGGAACACGACCCAGGTGAAGTATCGGACCTTTTTCAGACCACAGACTGACTTCAGATGGACTTGATAGACTGAAAAGTGTTTCAGCAGGCAAAGATAATAGTAAATATGTAATTGTCTTACTGACACATTTGCATAATAAGGGTGTGTGTGTGTGTGTCAGTGTCTGTCGCCTGAGGTCACAACTCACCGTGGTGTGCTTCTCTTGGTAGCCATTGGTCTCCATTTTGTGAGACCTGTCAGTCACAGGGCTGAGTACCGACTTGATGCCCTCCAGCATGCGACACCGCAGTCTGAAGGTAAAGAAAGTAGAAGACCATTGGTTAACAGTCCCTACATGTGTCCTCGAAGCCTTGTTGCCTTTGGTGACAGTCAACAAACCAGTACTCATAAAAACTGGTTTGAGTTGTGTTCTGTGTGTGTACAATGGATGATGCTACCTGTGCTCCATTATTTTAGCCTTTGGGACGCCCTTCCAGAACTGGGCAAGGTCTGTGCTCCCCCCACCGCTACTTGGCTCCATCTCAGCAGCCATGATTAAGAAGTGATCATGAGGAGAGCACAGGGACCCTGAGAGCCAATCAGAGAGGAGGGAATTCGACCACAAGCAATTAGAGGACAGCAACAATTCCACATGGGCTAGTCCTTGACCTTCTCAAAACCTGAATGATGGGTTTGTATTACATAACGACAGAGGAGATGGAAGAATTAGGGCTACGGTATGTAGTACCTCCATGCAGGGACACAGTGATTTCCATACTCTCGCCCGCCCCACAGCTGCTACTGCTTGGCATCACCCTGTACTTCTCTGGGGCTGTGGTCCGCACCTGCGGCAAAACACAAACCAGGGTGCTCTCATACGAGTACATTGTAATGATGCAATCACACATTTAAAAAGAGCAACATGAGAACTGACCTTGAAGGCCACTTGGTTTTTGGTGACATTATTAAGCACAACCAGACATCTCTTCTCACCCTCTCTGTGGCCAAAGCACAACTCATCATCAGGACTGGAAAGAAGAGAGCGAGAGTGTGGGAGCCACATATCATCTCCGTCTAGCAGCCTCAGTGTAAACAGTGGCCTCATAACCTTAAAAGGTAGTGTGATGTCTGTGGTTGGAAACTGTGTGACTCAATACGTTTTGGAAGTGCTTACACTATACTGTGTGTATCAGGGGAATTACACAGAATCCAAAGCTAACCTGATATAGGGTAAAGTGCCTTTGAAAGTGACGGTTGGCCTACGGGATCCTTTCCATCTGATGGAGCCATCATTGTCCCCATCCTGTGCCAAGTATACCTACCTCAGACAAATAGAAATAAAGGACACTAATGTTACTGTTGTTGATATCATTCAACGCACTTATGAGTTTCGAAAGTGTAACAAAGCTCATTATTAAAACCAAGGGGCGTCGTAAGGGGAACGAAGGACAACATTTCAGGTTCTGAGTGTAGGAGAGCTCGGCTCCAGGGTGTCCTTGGCCTCCAGGTCATCATCCTTTGACTCAGTGTCATCCTCTTGTCCAGTCTCTGATATGGGGTTCTGGAAGACGTCATCAGGCAACGGTGGGTAACTGAATTTGAATGGGTCCTGGGAGAAAATGAGAAAAGTACTCCATAGTAAATGCAATGCATTTGTATTACATCAATTATTTATCAATGTAGTATAACGTACTGATGATGAATTCTGGCAAGGTGTGTGTATACAAAATAGTATTGGTTTATGTACTGTATGCATGATACCAGCAGATGGAGTTGTTTGTATGCATGCAAGTACGTGTGTGTGCACATACACAGTAGCTTTACATGAGAACATGGATGTATGACTCTTGTATGTCAGTCATGTGTCTGTCTTGTGCATCATATGCACTGTACTGAAAGTAACGTGCACGCATGTTGTCATGGTAGCCAATGGGCATACACAGATGTTTTAACATCTGCATGTGCTCATGTCCTCAGTAGATATTTGGATGTATGGGGGTCATTGTGGCCATAGAGTGGTAAGTTACACACAGTTCCTCCCATGTAAGACGTGAGGTGCTCCCCATCAACATAGATCTGGATGTCACTGGGGGGGGGGGGGGGGGGAGCTGTAGCAGTAGCTGTAGCAGTGCCATTGAGTGGAAGCACAGCATTTTCTTCTGTAAGTGACTCACCATTCATGATCCATGGCATCTCGTACATGAGCATTTTGGCTGAAATGTAATAGAACACATTAATCATAACACAATTCATTTTACATTCTCTGTAGGCAATAAAGGCATGCAATTGGGTTCACTGAGTCCTTTTACACTATGGGACCAAATGCACCAGATGGAAGCCACAGGCGGCTGGTGGCAGCTTAATTGGGGAGGACGAGCTCATAGTAATGGCTGGAAGGGAATAGATGGAATGGGATCGAACCCATGGTTTCCATGTGTTTGGTACAATTCCATTTACTCCATTCCAGCCATTACTATGAGCTGTCCTCCCCTCAGCAGTCTCCTGTGTTGGCAGCACACCAGAAGAAAGGGATACTTACAGAGCAATCTAGGGTAATACACTTGGAAGCAATTGATTATAAATTTGATCAAATCCATGTCCTACAAGAGAAAAGAGAAGAGAGAATTCCTATCGTTCAAATAAATATTTTCAACAAATAAACCAATAAATCTTTCAACCCGGCATGTGAGGAGAAACTTATTTTGAAAGCACACAGCTGTACTGTATGTCTCCGGACATATTTTGAGCCCCAAGCTAAGACATGACCCAGATTGGGCAACAGAGAATACTTTGTCTCAACGTACTCCAGACAATGCTACTGTTTATACCATCGTATGCTCCTAAGAAACCACTTTAGAGAGAAAAATGGTATAATACATTTAATAGTCAGCATCTAGTACTTCAGAGCTTGCCATCTACTACACGTTTGTGCTTGTCATGCACAGTGCACTGTACATAATATGGAAAGGAAATAACAGAACATGCATGAGTATAGAATAGGTGAGGAAAGTTCAGGTTTACCTTAGTGCGTCTTCACAAAGGTAGTTTAAAAGAAAACCAAAGACAAGCATTAGAGTGTAAAGATCCACTCAGTGACTTGTTAACACAAAATGTTTGGACATTGATACCAAGTTCAACAAAACAAATCAGCTAGAGGGGAATGAGAGGAGAGCAGACATCTTACAACACAGCTTAAACCCGCTTCGGACATGTCAAAGATCACGGTGAGGGGAATCCCTGGTTCCCGCCGGGCGTAGCTCTCCAACCAGAAGGCCACGTGCCTTTTCTTCTCCGTCAACATCTTCACATCCTTCATGTGCAACTTAACCCTGAACCAGACTGAGCAGACAACATACGTGTAAACCTCAGTGGCCTTCAAGGCAGATACCCAAATAGCTCAAAAAGACAAACTGTAATCCACCATACAAAAATTCAAGATTGCCAATCCTAACTTGAATTATGTGTGCACCTAAATCAGGAAACTACAATCTGAATAGTGAGATGCATAGAAAATTGATCACAGCACCCCAAAGAGGATGAGGCTTTTACAAGAGATAAAATGATGAGGGTGGCCATAAATTAGGTCTCAGAAACAACATTTTCACAACAGAACCTTCTTGATTGTCAGTGTTTAATTATTATTATTATTATTTTTTTAAATACATACAGTTTGTTGCCTTCTTTATCGTAGCCGTGGAGATAATGCATGCCAGACTCAAATAGAGACTTTTGAACAGAGCTTTCATGATGTCTGGAAGACAAAGGGATATTAAAAAATGAATCAAACCGGACTATCAATGCCGTCTATAATAATAATACATTATTCTTACATATTGTACTTATATAGCACTATCCATTACATAAAGACATTTCAAAGCGGGAAACATCTTATCAACACCATCATGTCCAACCAGTGGAAGTTTGTCAGCTATTTGCAGAATGCACAATAACAGGGTATGTGTCCTAGCCAAGCTATTCTACTGTTCTTTGTTGGAGCTATACATTCATTAATACAGCTATACATTATGGGACAAGGCCACTGGTTGACATCAAGTCCCTTTAAAAGCAAAGGTCAATCCACCATTCAGTTTGGATTATTTTCTCCACTGAAGACTCTCATCGATCACCTTCAAGGTGTCCTCCACCACAAAATGGCGCCATTCCAGATAACCGTCAACCAAAACATCATCCTTCCATAACCTGTCCACATCCCTGGAGTCATACTTGTCTGGTGAGTCTGTGGGAAAATGGATGACACTCAGTATTATTACTCTGTGTGGTACATTGAATTCAGTGGAGCTGCAGTGCATTGCTTCTGTCTTTAAAAAAATGTGTGATAGTTTCAGGTTAAAATACTCGACTTATGATTGGTACGGACAACTATGCAGCATCAAAACAGTGGCATATACTGCACCACACACACACACACCTGGGTTGATATGCACTTCAAAAGGTGTAAATGCACATTGCTTGCTGTTGTTGCGCAATCCTACTTTAGCCTACTCGATACACACACAGCTGTTCCAGGACTACAAGTAGACACCAGAGCGCTCACCTTGTACATATTCGATACGAAATCGTTTTCTTGTTTCTTCTATGTTCTTTTGAATGTCCTGTTTGAGAGGAAATGTTTCAAAATATCGCTAATTCTACAACTTTTACTGTTATTATTAGGCTTACCTGCTATGATATTGCGTCTGTCGTGCTCAAAAGACAAGAAACCAAAACCAATTGGCTAGGATGTGTACCTGGCGCGCTGTCTGGGAGGAAGTAGACCATGATGTTTCAATATGTCAGCTGTTACAGACAACTAACAGACAAATTGACACTCCAAATGCTGAAAAGCCACAACTCCATTTCGACAGTCTGACCCTGCCACTTTGATTGGTAAAGGCAAAATGGATGCAATGATTGTACAGTATGAGGTTGGATAGTTTACAACATATTTTGTAGTCAACATTATAATGACAACAAAAACAAAAGATTTAATTTGGACTACAGCTGTAGCAGAGCACATGCATGACGCACAAATTGCATATAGAAAATATTCGGCACCTGTGTGTGCCACTGCCAATTGACAGGTGAACTTCTCTAGAACAGAGTTTTACCAAACTTGGTTCTGGGGCCCCCCATTACTGCACGTTTTGGGTTATGCCCTAGCGATATGCTCAAATAACCAACTTGTTCTATATGTATTCGTTTGAACTACTATCCACTAGGTGGCACCATGTTGTCGTGAACTAAATATCTATATTTTTTCAAAGGCTTCTGGGAGATTTCTTTCTCCTGGTTCTTGGTTGCTGTATGCAGCGCGTGCGTTTGTCATCGCTTATATGAAGGTAGCGAACTATATAAGTTATGGATCGTGCATTTATTCACAATGAGATACCGTCTATAATAATGTTATAGCTATTGACGTTTGAGGATTAATCTATTTTATTTCTGGCGTGTGTCTAACAGCCAGCTGCCTCCATCTTTGTGTTGATGTCGTTGCTAGCTGCTGATAACTTGCTATGGCTTCCCTGGAGCTCCTATGCTAGCCAGCTAACGTTAGCTAGTACTTGTTTTGAAATGAAGTGTATTATGACCACAATGCATTTCCCTTTACAGACAGTAGCTGCGATCTAAACCACGCTGCAGGAGAAGCACCACTATGGTAAGGTGCCTTTCTAGAGTCAAGATACCGCATTGGACCTTTTGGGTTAGCCTAGTTCTGCACTTTTTGGTTAGTTTTGCACGTGAACGTTGATGAAACAATGTATGTTTGTTGGTTGGTTTGATGTTATCAATGAATCATGGTGATAAGTGTCATCCATCCTCTGTTGTCCTGGACAGGAGGACCATGGTAGCATCTACTCCTGGTTTGCCCACCCTGTGTATGGCCACTACTGGCAGCATTACCAGCAGGCTATGAACTGGCACCAGAGACACAGGCAGGCCTACAGAAAGGCCTGGGAGGCTGCCTACGGGCCAGGTTACCCCCAACAGTACCCCACTGCCCCCCAACGCTATGCAGACTGGCATGGGGGAGAGAGTGGGGGGAGAAGGGCAGAGGAGACGGTCGCTGCTAAGGACCATGTGGAAGAGGATTTGGAGGGGGGCACAGATGACGAGGAGGGGGACGGGGAAAGTGGCTCGGACAGCGAGATCGAATGTGATGTCAGCAACATGGAGATCACAGAGGAGCTGCGCCAGTATTTTGCCCAGACTGAGCGGCACAAGGAGGAGCTCAGTGAGTGTGTCTGTCAGTCAGTCAGTCTCTACATCTAAAAGTTCCACAATGAGTGTTAATAACTTTGTAACCCCCTGACACCACAGTCATGTTTTTATTTTATTTTATTGCTGTATAAGTAGACAACTTAAAGCACCATTAAAAGTACATTTAATGAATTATGAAGTATTCTGAGGCTGACTTTAAAAGCCTTGTCTTGTGTTCCTCCCCACAGAGAAGCAGCAGCAGCTGGATGCGGAGCAGCAGGATAATTACGTGTTGGCCGACCAAGACATGCACAGAATACCCTGGCACAGCAGGTCGCTGCCCCCCTCTGAGCGGCCGGGCGAGCGCCGAGGCGCTGAGATGAAGAAGCTGTACGGGGAAGACGCGGCAAAGATCCAGGGCATGGAGACGGCCATGCAGCTCACCTTCGACAGAAACTGTGACAAGAAACAGCCCAAATACTGGCCCGTCATCCCTCTGAAACTGTAGGTCCACTACGGACATCTGTCTTCTTCCAATGGAGCTCACCCACACACTGCTCCAGTCTAGACAACCCCCTGAAACATAGAGCTGAGGAACTGGGTCATGTTCAGCAGGGAGGAAACTGATTGAAACGGAGAGGTACTACCTGCAACCTGATCACAAGTGCCTAAACATTCCCCTCCTCTCACCATAACATCTTACGTCAACCAACATTTTGGGGGGGAATTTTGTTTCTGTCATTCTTAGTCAGTTATTTGTGTTCTTCTGGTTTCACAATGAAATGACAAAGTCATAAGATGCAGGCAGAAGAAGAGGACAAGTATACACAATTTGCATAAATGTTAAAGCTCCCCCAGCAAATTGAGTTTACAGACTCAAAAGTGAATCTCTTTTTCAGGCCCCCTGTTCTGTCAACGAGCATTGTTTCATGTCCAGGTAGCCTTCGATCTATGACCCTCATTGTTGTTGAGGTCTTGTTTTTTTGGGGGGGGTTTGCAGGATTTCTTTCCTAGTTAATTCAACCCTAAATGAAGAAAGAGATCGTTTTGATTTGATCGTCTTCAGACACTGCTTAATAGCCTCCGACTCAATGTTTGTCTGCTTCTTTCTCAACATTCAGATGGGTTTTGTCTACCCCAGCATGCTCAGGTACAACAATGTGTTTGTTTCTTCCTGTGTGTTTGTTTCATATCAAAATCGTAAGCTTGTTGATATAGTTTTGAATAAAGAATGTGATGAATTGAAACTCTAAATACGTTATCAGATTTGAAATGTCAAATTCTGTGTCAGTGAGGCTAGTGATCATTTATGGCCCTGTAAATTGAATTACATTTACATTTACGTCATTTAGCAGACGCTCTTATCCAGAGTGACTTAGAAATTGGTGCATTCACCTTATGATATCCAGTGGAACAACCACTTTACAATAGTACATCTATATCTTTTTGGGGCGGTGGGGTGGGTAGAAGGATTACTTTATCCTATCCCAGGTATTCCTTAAAGAGGTGGGGTTTCAGGTGTCTCCGGAAGGTGGTGATTGACTCTGCTGTCCTGGCGTCGAGGGAGCTTGTTCCACCATTGGGGTGCCAGAGCAGCGAACAGTTTTGACTGGGCTGAGCGGGAACTGCTTCCGCAGGGGTAGGGAGGCGAGCAGGCCAGAGGTGGATGAACGCAGTGCCCTTCTTTGGGTGTAGGGACTGATCAGAGCCTGAAGGTACGGAGGTGCCGTTCCCCTCACAGCTCCGTAGGCAAGCACCGTGGTCTTGTAGCAGACGCGAGCTTCAACTGGAAGCCAGTGGAGTGTGCGGAGGAGCGGGGTGACGTGAGAGAACTTGGGAAGGTTGAACACCAGACGGGCGAACACCAGACGGGCTGCGGCGTTCTGGATGAGTTGGAAGGGTTTAATGGCACAGGCAGGGAGCCCCACCAGCAGCGAGTTGCAGTAATCCAGACGGGAGATGACAAGTGCCTGGATTAGGACCTGCGCCGCTTCCTGTGTAAGGCAGGGTCGTACTCTGCTAATGTTGTAGAGCATGAACCTACAGGATCGGGTCACCGCCTTGATGTTAGCTGAGAACGACAGGGTGTTGTCCAGGGTCACGCCAAGGCTCTTAGCACTCTGGGAGGAGGACACAATGGCGTTGTCAACCGTGATGGCGAGATCATGGAACGGGCAGTCCTTCCCCGGGAGGAAGAGCAGCTCCGTCTTGCCGAGGTTCAGCTTGAGGTGGTGATCCGTCATCCACACTGATATGTCTGCCAGACATGCAGAGATGCGATTCGCCACCTGGTTATCAGAAGGGGGAAAGGAGAAGATTAATTGTGTGTTGTCTGCGTAGCAATGATAGGAGAGACCATGTGAGGATATGACAGAGCCAAGTCACTTGGTGTATAGCGAGAATAGGAGAGGGCCTAGAACTGAGCCCTGGGGGACACCAGTGGTGAGAGCACGTGGTGTGGAGACGGATTCTCGCCACGCCGCCTGGTAGGAGCGACCTGTCAGGTAGGATGCAATCCAAGAGTGAGCCGCGCCGGAGATGCCCAACTCGGAGAGGGTGGAGAGGAGGATCTGATGGTTCACAGTATCAAAGGCAGCAGATAGGTCTAGAAGGATGAGAGCAGAGGAGAGAGAGTTAGCTTTAGCAGTGCGGAGAGCCTCTGTGACACAGAGAAGAGCGGTCTCAGTTGAATGGCCAGTCTTGAAACCTGACTGATTTGGATCAAGAAGGTCATTCTGAGAGAGATAGCAAGAGAGCTAGCCAAGGATGGCACGCTCAAGAGTTTTGGAGAGAAAAGAAAGAAGGGATACTGGTCTGTAGTTGTTGACATCGGAGGGATCGAGTGTAGGTTTTTTGAGAAGGGGGGCAACTCTCGCTCTCTTGAAGACGGAAGGGATGTAGCCGGCGGTCAAGGATGAGTTGATGAGCGAGGTGAGGTAGGGGAGAAGGTCTCCGGAAATGGTCTGGAGAAGAGAGGAGGGGATAGGGTCAAGTGGGCAGGTTGTTGGGCGGCCGACCATCACAAGTCACAAGATTTCATCTGGAGAGAGAGGGGAGAAAGAGGTCAAAGCATAGGGTAGGGCAACGTGAGCAGGACCAGCGGTGTCGTTTGAATTAACAAACAAGGCTCGAATGTCGTCAACCTTCTTTTCAAAATGGTTGACGAAGTCATCCGCAGAGAGGGAGGAGGGGGGGGAAGGAGGATTCAGGAGGGAGGAGAAGGTGGCAAAGAGCTTCCTAGGGTTAGAGGCAGATGCTTGGAATTTAGAGTGGTAGAAAGTGGCTTTAGCAGCATAAACAGAGGAAGAAAATGTAGAGAGGAGGGAGTGAATCTTGCTACATTGATTTAATTGGGTCTGTGTTCTGTTTATATATGAGAATCAAGCCACTAAGTGGATTCTGGCATAGTTCTAGTGAAGGTTTTGGCCCGATTCTTTTTTTTTAAAGCAACTTCACCTAACCTTAGTCTTACTGTCACAGGAAACTAGGTGGTCCAACTGCTAGAAAATAGGCCAGCACACAGAACCAGAGTTAGGTCTACACATGCTTGACATTTACGTTGAGGTCATGGTGCAACAAACCGTTGGTGGCGTTCTGTGTCAGGGTAGGAGTTGCAGAGGTCTTCCGTCACCTGGCATTTCACTCTTAGCCCACTGGCCATGGAGGCCAAGCCAATAGGTCAAACTTGATATTTTATAGATAATTTCCTCCCCAACCATAAACACTGAATTTACTTCTCTTGTTCCCTTCAAGTTTTTTATATTTTACAAAAACAACCCCCCCCCCCCACACAAAAAAAACCCATTACTATCCAGGTGGTATCACATCCCCAGCGTCGTCCGGGTTTTGGCGGGGTAGGTCGTTATTGTAAATAAGAATTTGTTCTTAACTGACTTGCCTAGTTATATAAAGGTTAAATAAATAAAAAAATACATCAAACATGTCATAATAGAGATCAAAATATGTTGAATGCAATTTTGTTGCAGACATTAGTAAGCTTTTCTATTGACTAAAAAGGGCCCAAGGCCCAGCAGCGACGTCACTCCCCCTTCCCCAGTCCCTACCGGATGGGGTGCATTGATTTCGGGGAGAGCGTTCGTGCACTGGTGCTCCAGCGCGCGCCCTGCTGCCCTGCACGAAACAGCTCCCCGCTTGCAGAACTTTTTGACACATCGCATCGGTCAAGCACTGAAGTTCTACGAAAGTAACACAATGGGTAGGTGCAATTATTAATACCCAAATACTTTCCTTTTCGTTTCTTCAACTGGAACAGACATACCTACACAAGTTGTCTTTTTTAAAAACTTCTTCATGCTTGGGTACGTTTTTAATGTCATAGCAATAGTGTTCAACAGGTTAGAGTGCTCGATTTAGTTGGCACATAGACGTAGCCTACAAGCACGATCAATTGACAAGATTAAGTCGATGTTAAATGGATTTTGTTTATGGTGGCAGGTATAAATTCTATAATCTGAATTGCGCGCTCATAGTTCCTTTACCTAATCTAGTCTACAGGCTAATGCATGAATGCTGAGCATTTTCTGTGATTTTGGCTGATTTTACGCAACGACAATAAAAATAATAATCCAACAAACTAATAGGTTTAAAGAATGTAGTGGCCTACAGTTACTAAATCGTTTTTTATTGTTTTGTATTCTGTATTATATTTTATATTATATCAGCTTTTTCTGTTTACACGAATAAATTAAGTGACAGATCGTGTCTGTGTGAATCTGGGTGCACGTCCTTGTGTGTGTGTCCTGGCCCCTGTTGTAGCCCAAGTGGATGGGAAAGAATTCAAGTGATCTGTCCCAGCCTTGGAATAATCAATTTAACACTGGACATTCTCCATGGAGTCTGATGGCAGACTACTCTCTGCCCCAACATAGACTGGGGATATTCTCTTTGGGAAATTGTTTCTGCTTGCCGTGTGAGCGCTGAGTTATAAATGCAATGTATGAGTTTGACTTGTGACACTGACTGACTGATCAAAAGGGAACCATCGTGCTCTACACTGACTGACTACCCATGAGGACCTCACTTATTTGACCGTGACAGATTTGCATGACACTGGCTGTGCTCTCTAGCAACAGCAGCCTTTAGCACTCTGACCCAGGGAGGCAGTGACGTCAGCCAACCTCTCCAACAAGACGCCATCTCTCTCTCCTCTCTCTTTGCTCTCCTCTCTGGTTGGTTAGGAAGCTGTTGACTTACTGCTTCATGAAGCGCTTCACAGACAGAGATGGCTCCAATTGGCTCATTTCTCTCCCCTGAAACTATTCCACAGGTACTGTAAATGAGAATGTTCTTAGTCAATTTACCTGGTAAAATAAGGGTTAAATAAATGGTCATTGTTTATTTAACTAGGCAAGTCAGTTAAGAACAAATTCTTATTTACAATGACAACCCACTGTTCCTAGGCTAACTGCCTTGTTCAGGGGCAGAACGACAGATTTTTACCTTGTCAGCTCAGGGAATCGATCTAGCAACCTTTCAGTTACTGGCCCAATGCTCTAACCACTAGGCTACCTGCTGTTGATTGTGAGTTGAGCAGCGAAGAGCCTCTTAAGCACACACTTGACGAACACAAGCACAGACACACACACACACACTTGGTGAACTAACACAGGATATTTGGGTAAACAGAGGACCGGAGCGGAGGTCTTGCTCCACTTCTCACAGTAAAGAAATCTCCATGGCCGCCATTGGCTGTCTGGCTACTGTAGCCATGCCCGTGGTAGGAGCCATTTCTGAGACTTTCATGCAACCATTGGTTTCTCTGGTCTCTGAGACGGAAGATGGAGGGATCGTTGAGGTGACTTGTTGCCATAGCGACACCTATGTATGCTGGGAGTTTAAAGGCACCATCTCAATCCTGTTACGTGTGATTTGGGGACACTCATGTGCGCGAACATACACACACACACAGGCCGAGCATGCCCATTTGTAGCCCTGTCAATCTTTCTTTCCATCTACATTGGAACCATAATGATGACGATACTAACCTCCCAGGCCTGTACATTCTCTCTCCTGCAACATTACTTATTATTGGCCTCTGAATGATCACTGTAAAGGATTCCATTGGAGCGACAGGCTAGGCGCAGGTGCAACATTTTAACATTTTCCTGGGTGGTGGGGGGGGCGGGTTGTTTTGAAGCAGAGGCCCTGGTCATGTGACCCTGGCTTCCTGGGGGATATATGAAATGGGGTGGGGTGGGGGGGGGGGGTACCTGCTGTGGGGATGTGATGTGACATCATGTTGAGCTGCCTGCAGTATCTGGGCCAGAGGGATTACGGGGCTAGTCAGATAAAACAGAGGGGGGGGGGGGGGGGGGGGGGGGGGGGGGGGGCTGGGTTAAGCATGTCAGCAAAGACAGTGGTGAGATATTGTGAGTTAAGGGAGACCCCCCACTCCCGCCTCGATTTCCATCCTCAGCTCCTTGGCTTTTGAGCTCTCTGACTAGAAGATGTTGCACGAGATAGACGGGAAAGCAAAATGCATTAATGATCTGTTTTATCAAACGGTGGTTGCTTCTCGAGAGGAAAGTTGTGACCTGTCCCCTGAGTTATTCAGACACTTTGATCCCAATGTGTCTCCATTCCTGGGATCTCAGTGTTTGTCTTGGAGTCCCTTGAACCCTCAAACTCCCCTCCCCATATGTCTAGGGATGGATGCTGGCTCAGCAAATTGTCGGCCCACACCGTATAGTTTAGCCAGAGTTAAGGTGAGGAAACTAGAGTTGCAGGTGTTTTCATTTAGGCAGCGTCTGAGAGCCAAGTCAGACGCGACCAGCGGAGTTTGCATGGATGTACATGTGTGAGTGAATCTGTATGTGCTCTAGTTAAACTGTGTGGGGAGTGAGTATGAGCAGGTAAGGTCGTCAGCAGGATTGGGAAAGGTGCCGCCAGAACCTACAACTCCCCCCCCCCCCCCCCCCCCCCCGCTGATGTTTGGTTACTAAGGATTAACTCTCTCCAGCATCCACGTTCAGAGTCCCCGATGAGAGGGAGCTAGGTGTCTCCTTAGCGACCGCCAGCGTAGGGGCGGGGCGGAGAGCGTGCAGAGAATGGCCTGGTGGGAAAGTGGGTCATCCTGCCAGATTACGTCCCGCGTGCCCGACTCTGTCCTCTCTGCTCCGTCTAACCAGGGGAGCAGAATAGGAGTCGCTGCTGTGTCACAGCCCTCCATGTCCTCTAGTCCCAGCTGTGGTTGACTTAATCAGAACATCCATTGGTTTTCTCCCAGCCAACGTTTCCCTTTTACAGGGAGCAAAGTCAATTAAAATGGCCAGGATTAGACTAAAGCTTCAGCAGGAGGCTCCTAATGCCCACTCCCAGATAATGTGTATTGTGTGTGTGTGTGTGTGTGTGTGTGTGTGTGTGTGTGTGGTGTGAGTGTGTGTATTAGTTAGCTTTTTGGTTGCTGGTGTTTGTGATCAGTCGTCTGTGTGTCGATGAAACTCCATCCCCACCCGATAGGCAGTCGACACACATACCATCACTGGACAGGTTGCTGCTATCCCAGGTTAGTAGGATACTAGACTCAGGCGGCGGTTCAGAGAGGGTCAGGGGTCAGACAAGGGCAGCCCGTTGGTGGAAACGCAGTAGGCTGGAGTACGGTGACCTAATGGGGTCATGAGAACCATGGGAACTTGTTCTAGAACATGGGTGTGTCTCAAATTGCACCCTATTCCCTATATACAGTAGTTCACTACTTTTAGAGCACCATTAAATAGGGAATAGGGTGCCATTTGGGATGACGCAGATGCATGCAGAATGCCTCTAGGGGTGGTGTGCTTGGTGTTCTTGGTGCATTGAGAAAATCCTGTTGTTTTCCTCTCTCCTTCTTTTCTCTAATGGATGGAGAGTCCCGCAAGCGGTGGAGGGGAGCAGGTCTTCGGGGGCTTTAAATAACTCTGAGAGGGAGGGAGACAGAGACCGCTTGAGGCGTAAACAAAAAAACATGACCGTTTGTTCTAAAGCCTCTGTCTGGGTGGCCATCCACTAGCTCTGGGGAGATGGCATGTAGACGATGCCATAAGTTGAACTGCTGATGGCCTAGACAGAACATCCACCCACAGGGTTGATAATATCTGCTGCTGTTTCTTTTCCAAACTTGGCTAGACGCTCTTTACAGCCATCCATATTTAGCTGTCGGAGAGAACACTGAAGACGTGTCCTAGGAACCGATAGCATCATTAGATTCATAGATTTCAATCAGCTATGACTGTTGCCATGTTTGAGATGTCACCACAGCAACAGCGATTAACATCCCCTTGGTGCTGACATAATCTCTCTGTTGAGTCGATATTTGAATCGACTCACATGTTGACTTGTAAAAGATCGGACCGATCCATTTTGCCAGGTCAGACACGCATGCATATCCTTTAAACGGAATTGGTTAAGTTTTGTAAACCGTTTTCCCAAAATGGAGGTGCTTTGGGAGTGGGGACAGAATTAGAGGACATAACTGCGGTGTTGTTTCCAGGGACATCAAAGGGAGGCCAGACTGTTCCTTTCTCACCATTAACTCCACATCGGAGGGCATAATGGAGCCGTAATGGCCTCATTACTGGGAGAGTGACGACCCCATTGTGGCTCCAGCGGCTCTAGTTCCTCTCTGTTTCACAGTAATGAGGAAGGAGAGGCATCCCGGTCCCGCTCCTTAATTCATATTCAGAGTTTTTTTTAAATTATTATTTTGTGGTCATAAGAAAGTAAGTAGTCATTTCCTCTGAGGAATTAAAGGCAGTGTTCCATTGTTGAGCTCTTTATGAAGGGAAGCCATGTGGCTGACATCTTTGGTTCAGTGCATTTTCTGGGACATAGAATGAGTCAGCAAAGACTAGTGATCAGGGTGGCCTGATCTAAAGAGAGAGCGACAGAGAGAGAGTTAGGTATTGGCCTGTCTAGACCGCATTTGTTAGTCCTTAGTGGATAATATAGTCAGTATACAGGATGCAGTCATATGGCTACAGAGGATTAATATACAGGGATATTAAATCCCTCCATTCCCCAATGTCCCTCCCAAAGACAGACTAACCATAGAAATATAATAACTAGAACAGCTGTTTTGGTATGACACTATGGTCAAGGATTCTATGATTGGGGCTGATAGCTACTCTACTTGACCAACGCCCAATGTCTAATTCTGCAGGAGATTTCCAGAGAGGATATACAGTATTGGCTTGACCTGTTATATCTCCTAAATTGGAACAGATTGGATCCGAACCTCAAAGTGTGTGTAGTATGTGTGTATTATGTATGTGTGTTTCTGTGTGTGTGTGTGTGTATTATGTGTGTGCAGGAGGAGAGAGTGCCAGGGCCCACTGTATCTCATCTTTTGGACAAGTGCTTAATCTGTGACCCAGCATAAGGGATTATTGGATGTGGGGGGGAAATGGACCCTGAGGTTCACCCAGGAGGTTGCTGTTTGCTCCCCCTCTATGACCATTGGATGGTGTGTGTGTGTGTGTGTGTGTGTGTGTGTGTGTGTTGTGTGTGTGTGTGTGTGGGGGGGGGGGGGGGGGGGTTGGATGTCTATGTGTGTGTAACGATATTCAACCTTCAGGAGCTGTAGTGTTAAACTGCACTGTCCAGTGCTCAGCTCAGATAGCCAGCCTGAGCCTCCGTGTGAAGATGTTTCCACCACATATTGGACCCTCAGAGTCTGACTCCTGATGACATTCTGTAAAACACCTGTGTTTGCCCTGAAAGCCCCTTTCCTGGACAGTTGTGTGGCTCTGCTACAACAGACAGAGCACTAGGCTTTGTCCAGCTAGACAGCAAGCGTTTGAGCTGCATTAGGCCACGTGCATCAGAATTAATACCTTATTTAAGAGGATTTGGGGCAGATGGCGTCCCTTTGTTTTGAGGATGTGTGTGTATTAGAAAACGAGCTGAACAATAGTACACAGAGCAAATAAATTCAAATTAAATATGAATATGTTTGTTTTTTTCTTTGTCATTTTTTTTTGTCCAGCATGAATTATCTTATATTTTGTTAGGATGGGAAAGTCTGGTAACCATCCCCCATCCCCCAAACTGTAGGGCCTATACACCAGAACTACACATCAAATAAAGCCTCGACTATTCTGTATTATTTTCTCTCTCTCTCAGTATCTCCCTCTATCCTCTTCTCCCGCATCTCCATCTTCTCCCTCTTCTCCCCATCTCTGCATCTCCTGCATCTCCTCTCTTCTCCATCTTCTCCCCTCTCCTCTTCTCCACATCTCCTGCATCTCCCTCTCTCCCTCTTCTCCCTCTTCTCCCCCTCTCCTCTTCTCCCCATCTCCTGCATCTCCCTCTTCTCCATCTTCTCCCTCTTCTCCCACATCTCCTGCATCTCCCTCTTCTCCATCTTCCCCTCCTTTCTCCCACATCTCCTGCATCTCCCTCTTCTCCATCTTCTCCCTCTTCTCCCCTCTCCTCTTCTCCCACATCTCCTGCATCTCCTCTCTTCTCCCATCTTCTCTCCTCTTCTCCCTCTCTCTCTCTTTTTCCCGCATCTCTCCTCTCTCTCTTTTCCCGCATCTCCTCTCTCCTCTTCTCCCTCCCTACTCTCTCCTCTTTTCCTCTCTCCTCCTCATCTCTCCCACCTCCCTCTCTCCTATTCTCAACTCTCTGTAGATCACACCATCTCTCTCTTTCTAGCCTCTAGTCACCAGATGGAGAGTGGGCGGTGTGTGTGCTGGTGTTTTTGTGTGATAGCTTCTGTGCGTTAGTGCAATTGCGAATATGTGAGCGTTGACGTGTGTGTATTTGTGTGTGTCAGTACTGTGAGTTTGCACATTGGTGCATGTGTGTGCTAACAGATACGCCTGCGTTGCAGTGACCTATAACCCTGATTTAAGGGGGGTGACCACCTCACTATCTGTATCTCTCCTTTTTTTCTCTCTCTTTCTCTTGTTTTCTTTCTCTCACCTGTGTGATATAGCTGTACACTCTTAGAAACAAAGGTGCTATATAGAACCTTATATAGAACCTTGAAGGGTTCTTCGGCTGTCCGGAGAACCCTTTGAATAACCCTTTTTGGTTGCAGGTAGAACCCTTTTGGATTCCATTTACAGAGGGCTCTACATGGAACCCAGAAGGTTTATACCTGGAACCAAGAGGGTTCTACCTGGAATAAAAAATGATTTATCATATGGGGACAGCTAAAGAACCCTGTTGGAACCGTTTTTTCCACAAGCGTAGGGATGCTATGTGCCTGGAGGCAGGGATGGGTCATGTGATTGAGTTCATTCTATGCTATGAAATAGGGTGGGCGCTCAAAAATCTGCCATGATCAACGTTTTTTATCCATCGCCAAATTGTGATTGCAAGTGACATACAGCCAAAGCGTTAGCTGGCATCGTTTAGGGACCACTAATCTGTGCAAAATCGGACAAGACCTTTGAATCTTGAAATGGGATTGTAGCCTAGTATATACAGAGGAGCTAAGCTTGCAAGGGAGAGAGGGTGAGGGAGGGAGAGAGAGAGAGAGCAAAGTCAGAATCCAAAGCCAGGGAGGAAAAAGTATTCAAAGGAAAACATTCCAAATGGATGGGACGAAGCCAGTCATGGAGTCTACCACAGAGGAAAACCAAGAGGAGAGAGAAGAAAGCAAAGGTACGGAATGGTCGTAGTTGTGATACGTAGCATTTTTGCGCGTTTCAACCGCACTGTTAGACTACTGCGCGATTTAACCTACTTGCAATGGCTTCACGTGACACAAAAGCGCTGTTTTCTCCTCCTGCACGGTGGCTCGCTCGGGCATCTGTTTTGTTAAGAGCCTTTTGCAAATGACAAAAAATATTCAATAACATTCATGTTTTTTGTGTCCCATCGACGTTGGTTTTTATTTGGACACATTTTGCGCGACCAAGATAGAGGGGAGGGCGGAAGGCGCGCTCTCGGTTTTATGGAGCATAGTTAATGCCAATTTGCTTTGCTTTGCTGCAGCCATGTATAATCACCATTACCTGTTTTTCAATAATGTGAAAATTATAAATGAGTCGTGTGGCCCATCAAAGGCGGGGTTGTCTCCTTTGAATTGTCTCCTTTGTATATATATTTTTTTTGTCTCAGGTGCGCGTATTGGTGTGGGCTAATGGTCAGGTGCATGGACTACTGCTGTCGAGATTGGATCTCATAATTGCGAAATAACCGTTTCACAAAGGGATTTTGCCATAGACGTGGTCGTCAATGTGACTGTCATTGTTATCTTTGGTTTATGGAATAGCGTAATTAGGATTTGGGTCTTTTGTTCAGGTATAAGAGGATGGATGCAGCGCAGGGCGCCCGTGTGTTGACGACCGTGTGTGATGTAGATAAAAAAAATTAAAATAAAACATCCCTCTGTGAATAAGGGATCAGCCACACAAAACTGGGTCCCGATCCACTTGACACATACCAAGCTTGGTCCTCTCGTTTCACACGATAACACTCGTAAAAACAGCAGCTTTTGATCATCATTGTTCATGGAATGACAAATTATAAATAGTAGCCTTTAGTCAGACATAATATTTTTTCCGATATATGATGGGTTGTCGTTGCCTTTGTCCATTTACAAAGCAGGGGGTAGGGCCGACTCAATTGCCCAATGTATAGGAATGTATATAGGGATTACATTTGTTTTTGATATAGGCTACTGGGGCAAAATAACACCCTTGTCCAGTCATTACCTCTCGGGAATCAGATAACAGGCTGCATTGTCCATCACCTCAATTAGGCTACACTATTTTACAATCACTATTTCAATCAATATGTTTTATACAGGCTATCCCTTGGTGCTACAAGCCTACTAAATCTGATAGCAGCTGGTTATATTACCTCCCTGTGGCTGAGGTCAGGAGTTGAATGCACAAATCTGATCCTAATCAGTTCTTAGGGGGAAGTGGTTATGTAGTAGCTAAAGCTGTGTCCGCAGGGCTGCTCCTTTACCCTGCCACCCATCCATCCTCCTGTTTCTAGCCATTTAACACTACACTCTTTGGAAAAAAAAAGTGTTCCGTTTTTGGTTCCAGGTAGAAATGGACTTATTTGGAACCAATTAACCAAAAGGGTTATACCTGGAACCAACAAGGGTTCTTCAAAGGGTTCTCTTATGGGGACAGCCGAAGAACACTTTTAGGTTCTAGATGGCACCTTTTTTTTTCTAAGAGTGTACAACATACGCCAAGGCTTTCTCTCCATCCCCCATCCATTCAATGCGTTGTTCAGATGTGGTTACATTTGAATATGTTTTACATAGAGATTTACATTCAGTAGGCACACATGCTACATAGATATGTCATAGGGCGTTCCATAGCCGACAAATAGCCTACACTGACCTAACCATAATTACTAACACTAACAACATCAGTGTTTGGGGAGTAGTTGAACTATACATATAGATTTTGCAGCAGCTTGGTGGTAGCTGAACTAAATTCAAATCTTGATAGTGTTTTCAGTAGTTAAAATATTGTTTTGGCCATGTATATAGCATGTAGCTAACTACTGGAACTACAACACACTACTTGGTTTTTGCAAAATGAAAATATGGGTGAAGTAGGGCAACAGCATCCTTTCTTTTCAGCATCAGACATGCCTAATTCTCACTTAAAACAGTTTTTGTGTTTAATATAGGCCACATCACACAGGATGTTAACATCTGACTCCACAGCGATCTGTTTTTGCAACTTATAGTCTATGACATTTCAGATATTATAATTGATCAAAAAGTAGTTTGGAGGTAGTGAACTACAATTTCAAGGTAACTTTAGTGAAGTCAACTATGTTTTTTTCAAGGGTAGCTTTAGTGTAGTTTAACTTCAGTGCGAAGTAATCGGTAGCTTGGTAAACTATATTTTCAGAGTAGCTTCTACAGGATATGTAGCTTATCTCTACAAAAGTAACGTAACGTGATATCCTATGGTTTGGTCAGGGGTATGGCTGTGGATGGCATTCACGGTGAGGGAAGGGGCCCGTGTGGCTGGCAATGTTTTCACGATCTACAACTGGAGTATATTCTACAGCTGTCGACATTCCACCATAATCCTCAGCATCTCTAAAATGGAAGAGATTTATAGTGACTAGGGCAAGCAGTTGAAGCTCTGCCATGTCATGTAAGAAGCTTTGTGTCTTGTATGTGCCAAGTGCCTCGCCTCCATTGGGGATCCAACAACATCAGTTGCACAGTAACAGCTGGAGATTCAGGAAACCAGGGAGCCTTGAGGTATCTAACCGAAGCGTTCTCGTAGGCCTAACACCTCAGTTGAGGAATCCTTCACAATTCATTATGTAATCTGATCAAAGATGTGACCTGACACCCCAGCGACTTGCAATGTAGCCTATAAAACGTCTCTGCTGACATCTGTCACGCCCACCTTTCAGGCTGAAGGCAAACTCAACCACACACATTGGCTGTGATTTCGAACACCCAATTGGCATCCCTCCATGTATTTCTGCCAAACCCCTTGAGGAGGCTAGGTGGAGTTTCAGTTGGGCTACATTGTACTCCAATATAGTAGAGGCTGTGTGATGAGCGAGAGTTCAAATGATTATAGTCTATATCCCTACTATCTGGACCTGTGGCGCCTCAGTACAGGGACTCCTCTCTGACCCTTTTGTATAATATAGGATAGTTAGTTATTCTCTCTCTCCTTTGGCCTTTCCTATTCCCTCCTCTTCCGCTCACTCTCTGCCACCATTTGCCGCTCGGTCAGTTCACCTCCGTCTCTCCCTCCCTCTCTTCTTCTCTTTCTCTCTATGATGTCAGACTGACTTAGCCAGGCATAAACCTCCTATTCTCCCTGTATCACCCAGGATAGGAGGGAGGGGGCGGGGGTAGTATGTTCTCTCTTACGTAACTCTCCGCTGCGTTGCCGTCCACATCTTCAGATCACAACCGTGAGGGATTACATCATCATCACCACGGCGATGGGGCGTAACAGTGGAGCGCTGATGGGTTCTGTTTAATATATGAGTCGTAGGACATTTTCTCACTACCGTTCAAGCTTAACGCAGGCAGAGCACACGCAGCGCTATGCTCCTTTGTGCTAATCCCTCTACTGTACTGAACCTCTGTGTAAAGATTCTCAATGCAACGTATCCAACAGCAGGATAAGTGGATGCTATCAAATCAAATTATATTGGTCACATACACATGGTTAGCAGATGTTAATGCGAGTGTACGAAATGCCATTGGAATGTAGCACGTAGGGGGTGTGTGTGAAATTCCCTGGTTACATTGAGTGCTGTTACAGGCACACAATAATGCAATTATTGTGGAAAGTCAGATTAATATAATAGTTTGATTAAAAGGTTTACATGCTTTGGAAGAAGAACGATTTCCCTAATAATCCTGTTTACATGGATACATCTGAAACCAGACTACCTGATGGGACTTTGATAAATGCAGAACATCGCCAATCAAAATAAACGTTCTACCACTGCCCAGAAATGTTCCACATGCACAAATTTGTTTGCATCCCTATTAGTGAGCATTTCTCCTTTACCAAGATAATCAATCTCCCTGACAGGTGTGGCATATCAAGAAGCTGATTAAACAGCATGATCGTTACACAGGTGTACCTTGTGCTGGGGACAATAAAGGCCACTAAAATGTGCAGTTTTGTCACACAACACAATGCACACGATGTCTCATGTTTTGAGGTAGCGTGCAA